>NW_011500769.1:0-61172 GCF_000495115.2 Populus euphratica | reverse complement strand
GTGCCAGATAGACTTATAATGCACAATGTCATTCTTTAGGAATGGTATCTATAAACAAACCATGAAGATAAAATATAATTCATTAAGACTGGCCTATGTAAGGCGTCTTTAGATAATCTTCATTTCACACATGCCTGGAATAGGTAAAAACACTTTTGTAAAGAAAAGTTGTGCAAAACAATTAAAAGTTTGTCATCGATGTGCCAAATAGACTTATAATGCACAATGTCATTCTTTAGGAATGATATCTATAAACAAACCATGAAGATAAAATATAATTCATTAAGAATGGCCTAAGTAAGGAGCCTTTAGATAATCTTCATTTCACACATGCCTGGAACAGGTAAAAACACTTTTGCAAAGAAACGTTGTGCAAAACGACTGAAAGTTTGTCATCGATGTGCCAGATAGACTTATAATGCACAATGTCATTCTTTAGGAATGGTATCTATAAACAAACCATGAAGATAAAATATAATTCATTAAGAATGTCCTAAGTAAGGAGTCTTTAGATAATCTTCATTTCACACATGCCTGGAACAGGTAAAAACACTTTTGCAAAGAAACGTTGTGCAAAACGACTGAAAGTTTGTCATCGATATGCCAGATGGACTTGTAATGCACAATGTCATTCTTTAGGAATTGTATCTATAAACAAACCATGAAGATAAAATATAATTCATTAAGGATGGCCTAAGTAAGGAGTCTTTAGATAATCTTCTATTAACGCTTGAGACGCATCCTAATGGAGATGTGCATCGTGCAATTCATGATTTATGGCCACTATTCCATAAAGAACATGATCAACTTAGTATTGATAATCTAACTAAAAAAGACCTTGTTTGCTAGTTTTTTAAAAAAATGGATGGGAAGCCTATCCCTTACTCATAGAGGGCGTTTATGCCATTCTTGGACGTAAGACCAAGGAAAGATATGAGGCACAATCACAACTACGTATACATACACATGCTTTTTCAAAAACAAATAAATAAAGAGAGAGAGAGAGTGTGTGAGACTCCAACTAGCCTACATATAGGTGGTATGATTGCCTTTTCAATTTCTCATCTATAAAATCCTCTCTTCCTTCCTTTCATTTCTACACAACCCATACATTCAATAAATATAGAAGTGTGTAGAAATGGCAAGTTCCTTAGGTCATCGTATAAGAAATGTTTGTATTTTCAGTGGAACTAATCTTTAGAAAGAAAAGGAGTTTTTAAAATCAGCCAATCATCTTGGTCAGGTGCTAGCTAAGAGAAAGATTTATTTAGTGTATGGGAGAGGCAGTCTTAGGTTAATAGAGGAAGTGTCAATAGTTGTATTTTTAGGAGGTAGTTAAGTTTTGGGGGTCATCCCTAAAGCTTTAACATAAGGGGAGATCATTGGAAAAATAATTGGAGAGGAACTATAGGCCTCCATAATATCTTATCGAATGAATGTCAAGTTTAAACACGCCGATGCCTTCATTGCCTTACCAGGTAGTCTGAGCATATTGGAAGATATGTTTCATATTATCTCTTAGGCCCAACTGCACATTCACCATAAACTTATAGGTTTGTTAAATGTTAATGGTTATTATAACCTCTTCTATATGAAAAATCAAGATCTCTGCTACTATTACTAAATAATTGATTGACCAACTACAATCTTTCATTCCTGTAATTGATCCCTCCATAAGTCGCATAAATTGGTCATCTAAGAAAAGTTGTAAAAAGCTTAGATTGGATTTGAGCCTTCGTTTATGAATCTTTGTGTCTTTTAGTTTTATTATTTGTTATCTAATTCACTTTTAATACTTTGCTTGTTAAATGACTTATCTAGATTTATGTTGTATAACACTTGGTACAACAAATACTTGGCATTTTCATAGCTCAACCGTATGGTATAACCTACACCTATGTTACGAAAGGAACTTGATTTGTTATTAACATAAGTTATAATCATGAATGCTTGATAAGATTTACAAGTATTAGCATTAATCGAATAAGATAACTAATGTAATCATGTTAACAATTTCTAATTTGATTGGAATCTCCTTTGTGTATGGTTTTCAATTAAATAATAAGAGTTTATACTATACTTGTTTGACATACCATTAGTGGATCCTCTAACATTGTCATTTGTTGTTATCATTATTTAATCCTTACATTAATCTTTCATTTCAAAGTTCTCATTAATTTCTTCTTCTTCTTTATTATTATTATTATTAATATTATCACTGCTGCTGCTGCTACTACTACTATTATTATTATTATTATTATTATTATTGTTGTTGTTGTTGTTGTTATTGTTATTGCTACTTTTGTTGGTTATTGTTGTTGTTGTATTGTTATCTATAATTTATACAATTAACCTCTTTGTGATTCGACCTTAGTCTTGCCGGGTTATTTATTACTTTGACACTTCTGCACTTGGGAGAAGACATCAATATTTTGGTTATGTCAGCAGTCCAAACTGGAATACTGTTTGATAATTGGGTCATATCTAGAGCTGCCCCGTAATAAAACTTGTTGTTGCTGATACCTTCTTCTCCTTCTTCTATAACCCAAGCTTGGAGAAGGAAGAGAAAAGAGGGTCCTATAGAGAATATGGTCAGAAATCCATAATAGAGTCCAACCACAATGACCAAATTGATTATCTTCATGCATAAGGATACTAGAGGCTCCATAGCAAGAAATGATATATTCTATTATAGACAATCCTTCTCATAGTTTGCTTTGAATGAGTAAATAAATCATTTGTCCTTATGGATCCGATGGTAATCCTCTCATACCTATTAATTAGTGTACTTGAGATGCATTTCCCCTAGCTCCTGAAAAGGACATTACATGGATTTGATATAGGATTTAGGTCTACGTTAAATGGATGGAAAGGGAAGACATAGGCCTACAACTTTCATGAGAGTTCAAGATTTAAAAAGGTCATTTTCAAGTCCAAATCTTTCCTGCAGCCTAGACATTGTTTAGTGTTCAGTGTATATCTTGAGCTCAATAAGCCCAAATGATCTCAATTCTTTTTCTTAAAAAGTTGAGAAAATTTCTTAGAACTTTCATATGGAGTTTTGGCTCAAATTCTGACGTTATCAATGATGTTTTATTTAAACAAGAAGATAAGGATTGTCACCAAGTCAAGATGTGGCCACCAACTCATCAAGTAGTCATCAAATCAATAGTTCCCAATTTTGGCCTATAAAAGGAGGCATTTGGCATGCATTTAGGCATCTTGGTTTCCAGATCAAGATCATGCTCTTGCTTTCTCTCTTTGTATTTTTGTAATACTTAAGTTTTGTTTTCATTAATATCTTATTTATGTCTTTCAATTCATTTCATTTACTTAGTTAACTTGTATCTTATTTATGTTCTTATCTTGTTTATTTATGATGTTCTTATCTTGTTTATTTATGTTTCTTTCTTTCATTATGTTTAGCTAAGTTTATTATGTCAAGGTGAAAAGGTTACATCAATGGTGTAAGAATAAGTATAATTCAAACTCAATATGGACTTTAATGTTTGATACTAATATGTTTTATATTTGTTATCTTGTTCGCTATTAATACTTTGCTTGTTAAATGGTTAATCTAGATTTATGTTATATAACACTTGCTATAACAAATACTTGGCACTTTCATAGCCCAACCATATGGTATAACCTCCATCTGTGCTATGAAAGGAACTTGATTTGTTGTTAACATAAATTATAATCATGAATGTCTGATAATATTTACAAGTATTAACATTATTTGAATAAGATAACTAATGTAATCATGTTAACAATTTATAATCTTATTGGAACCTTCTTTGTGTGTGCTTGCCATTTGAGTAATAAGAGTTTATATTATACTTGTTTGAAATACCATTAGTGGATCCTCTAACCTTAACATTTGTTATTATCATTGTTTAATCCTCACATTGATCTTCCATCTCAAAGTTCTCATCAACTTCTTCTTCTTTTATTATTATTGTTATTGTTATTGTTGTTGTTGTTGTTGTTGTTGTTGTTGTTTTTATTTATAATTTATACAATTAACCTCCCTGTGTTTCAACCCGATCTTGTCGGGTTATTTATTATGTCGACACTCCTGCACTTGAGAGAAGACATCAATCTTTTGATCGTGTTAAGTTTTTGGCACCGTTGTTGGGGAGGTAAATTTTTGTATAGATTATTTTATTTATTTTATTTTATGTTTTCACTTTTCTTGTAACTAACTTTGTTTCTTTTATTTTGTTTCTTTTTCTTTAATTTTCTTCTTCTTTTTATTCTATTCCTACACGTGTATGAAAGTGTGGTCACGTATATTAAATGGTAGACTTTGAAGGTTATCCTCATCATTTTCAGAAAATATGGTCGAAGAAGATAACCAATTGCTTCATAATAAGAATAATGAGAATAATGAATCCCACAAAAACAAGTGCACCATCATGCATAGTTTTCCCCTTAATGCATCTCATTTTAATTTTAAGCCAGATATTATTCAACATTTACCTTCTTTCCATGACTTAGATTTAGAAAATCCATAACTGCTTTTAAGGGAATTTGAGGAGGCTTGCAACACGTATAATGACTTAAATTGTAGCATGAACACCATCAGATTAAAGCTTTTTTCTTTTTCATTAAAAGATAATGCTAAAATATGGCAATAAAATTTAAGAGCAGGATCCATTCAAGCTTGGGATGAAATGCAATAGTAGTTTTTAACAAAGTTTATCCCTTCTCATAGTACAAACTCTTTTAAAAGACAAATCACCAATTTCACTAAAAAACCATGAGAAACATTTTACCAATGTTGGGATAGATATCAAGACTTACTTAATACTTGCCCTCATCATGGTTTTGAAACATAGAGATTGATTTCATATTTTTATGAAGGGTTAACACCTAAAGATAAATGGTGGAATTGATGTGCAATGGAACTTTTGAAAATAAAGACCTTGATAAAGCAATGGAGTACTTAGACTTGTTAGCTGAAAATACTTAAAATTAGGACACCATAGGTACTTATAAGGTACCGAGTAAAACTCAACCTCGTACATCTAGTGGAGGTATGTACAACTTTAGGGAAGATCATACTTATTAATATTTTATTTTTCTTAAGTTTATTAAAATAATAAGAAACAAATCTTACAAATTAAATAGTTGAATGAGAATGAAATTGAAAAAAAAAATTCATAAATTATCTCAAATAAAATAAATAATAATCAAAATAATAGAGATCAAATCTAAAAAATTAAAAAAAAATAAAAGATGAAGAAATTAAAATAATAATAATCAACATTTCATAAATTATTTCAAATAAAATAAGTAATAATCAAAAGAATGAGCACCAAATTTGATAGATAAAAAATTTCAATAAAAAAATGATAAGGAAAAAGCAAATAGCAATTATAAAAATAAGGATTAAAGTTAATATAAAAATTAAATTTTAAGGGATGAAATTGAAAAACAAATATTCAAAACAAAATATATATAGCAATCAAAAGTTTAAAGATTAAATTTGATATAATCAGCAAATAATGACATTTTTAAAGTTTTCACAACTTCCAAAAAGTGTTTTTCACCTAAATTTTCCAGAAAAACACTTTCCTGAAAACCAAGCTTAATTTTTCTTTGACTAGAAAGTGTTTTCTGGTGACCAACTTTCCTAACATCAAACTAACATAAAAAAGTTTGGAAAGTGATTTCCTAGAAACCATTTTCTGGAAAATAAACACAACTAAAAAGAAAAACACTTTCCTGAAAACCAAGCCTAATTTTTTGACTGAAAAGTGTTTTTTGTTGACCAGAAAGTATTTTCCGTTGACCAACTTTTGGAGAAACAAACATGGCCTAAGTGATTAACTTAGACTTCTTAAGTAGATGCCTGAGACAATTAAACAATTAGTTTCAGCTAATGGTGTCCTAAGAGGATAGCCAAATTTGGGATTTATGAGTTAGTTTCAAGAATTGATGTATTCATGTGTATTATGTTTTGTATATACCAAGTATATGAAAGACCTATGCTTGTTAAGCCTTAAACATAGAATATCATTAATGCTTTCATTAAACTATTTAATTGTTTATTATTAATTGTATATAACTCTTATAAATATTTTTACTACAACAGGGATATCTCATCAATGAGGTACCTAGGAACCCCATTACACGAAAACTTACTTTTGCAAAGAACCATGTAATCACATTTAAATTATGATGTATTTCATATGAACTAAGTGTACTAAATATGTATATATTATTCAATACTCTTGTTTAATTTCATGATGTCTATTAGTTATATAAGAGTGCAAACTTATGATTATGTAGGTATATTATAATGTGAGCTTGTATTCATGCAAAATTAATACTATGTGCATGTGTAAGAATTGTTGTTAATGAAATGTTGATTGATATTTGGCATATGGATTGTGTAAACCTTGGGAAAATAAAGTTGCATAAATTACAAACTAACTATGTAAACCCTAAAAAAAATAAAGTTTGTTTAAGTTCCAAACTAACTATATAGGAAATAAATGTGAAGAAATTCATGCGCCTGGTTAAATAAAAATAGGAATTCATAAAGTTTTGAACATAAATTTTTGAGTAACATAGTTCGAGACATTTTAAATAAACTTGGTAATATCGAGGGTTGGATTTAATTAAAGAAAAATACATTTAAAGGAAATGGGGCCTAAGTGCAAATAAAAGAAATTATAGAGTATAGTTACTTATCTTCTCACCAAAAATCTACAGCAACCAAAAGGAAAAAAAGAGGGAGTTTTTGTATCCATTCTAGCAAAATCAAGAGAGAAACACCAAAATTTCAAGAACCCATCTAAGGTTAAGGTTTTATAGATGGAATAAACACTTGTGGGCAATGGATCAACAAGAAAATTGAACAAGAAGAGAATAAGAAGGGCCTACTGTCATTAGAAAAGAAATGGAGTTGAAAATCTTCAACTGATTGAAGATTAAAACCTTAATTCTTACCGGATAAGGTGTCTAAACATAATCTTATAAGTCGTTTCAAATTCAATTATGAATTGATATCTTGATGTTGAATTAAAGATTAGGGTTCTTAGACTTGAATTGGGGGAAATGTAATAAATGTTAAAATTAAGTTAATTCATGTGTTGTATATGATTGGGGACATGAAACCATCATAATTTACCTAGAAAATATAGTTTATGAATGTTATATGTGAATGGAAGGGGTGATGTATTTGGATGGACTCATCTTCTGACTTTCGATGAGATTTTGGGTAGGAGGATGAAAGACTTAGGAACAGGTTCCTTCATAGAAGTTGTAATTTTGGATGTTGACTAACTAGGAAAATTGGTCTTGCTCAATCTGAAGCTATAGAACTCCAGCTATAGGTCACCAACCAAGATTGGGTCATGATAGACCCTATAAGATAGTAGGATTGATTAGTCGATAAGCAATTTTAACTATCTTGGAGGCAGAATTGGGTTCTTCTTCCTTCAAAAAACTTGTAGCCTCAGGTCTTAGCTTTTCAACGATACCAATTTCATTTAAAATGGATTTCTAAAACTCTAGATATAACAATCCAATGTCTAGATAGTAACAATTCAATGTCTAGACAGTAATGGATCAAGACAATAACTATCATATCCCACATCAGCAGATGAGAGATTGGTAGCTGGCCTTATTAAAAGTGTTGATTGTTAACTTATCGTACTTGTTTTGGGGCATCAGGCTCAGATGTGGGCTTGTGTCACCAGGAACAAAATCGTGAGGACGGTAAGGCCCAAAGCAAACAATATATTGTAAGTTGGGTTGGGTTGTTACATTTGGTATCATAGCTAAGCTCCCTAGCAACATTGCCAAAATTGCTTGACCACTTTTTATGATTGGTTGGTTTTAACTCGTAAGTGCACGAGTGTGCGATGTAGCAATTAACTCGGTAAGATTGAGGTCATATCCGCAGAGAGCTAGATTTGGAAATTAAGCTAGGTAACAAAAAAAAACTCAAGAGAAATTAAATTAACAATAACTTGGTTTAAAATAATTTATGGATTTGTTTTCAAAGATGAAAAGGTGTAAATAGATTTTAAATGACAAGAAAAAGTAAGTCTTGGTCCAAATCAATTTTAATGGTGATGTTTTGGTGATTCCTTCAAGATATATAAGATAACTCAACCTAATAACAACGATGGTGATATTAGATCCGAAAATATTACAACCAAGCAATCTATATAAAACTAAAGTTTATGCATAAAAATTCAAGATTATAACATTACCTAAATGATTTCTAAAATTTCTTTACAATAATAAAACATTCATGAAGAAAATGAGAAGATAAACATTAAGATTCGTTCATATCTTAAAGAACTCACCTCAACCACCATCATCCTTGATTTGGATCCAATAAAGAGATTAGCCAACCATGATTATATCTAAGAACACTTTAATAAACATGAAAAAACTTGAATCAAACTGAAATAATAAGTTTTACAAACTAAATAATTGAAATTTACAAAGAAGAACACAATATAAATTCAATATAAATTCAAACATAAATATGATGCTAACTTTGGATAGCAATTTTGACCCTCCTAGAAACCTTTTCTAGAGATGGCTGAGATATATTTATATAAAATTTTGTCACTTTTCCAGTCACAGCTCAATTGGACACCTGAGCCAAAAGTTATGGGCAAAACACCAAAAGATGTTCTGAAAAATCAAATTATGCTAGCTTGGAAACCACTTTGGTGCATGTTTTTCTTCCTCCTTTATGAGCTGTCTCTTTCTTCTTTTTAACCTAAAATAATGTAAGAATGTCCCCTTCAGCTTTCCATCCATATGCTTGCCCTCTTGGATTAATGGATTACCCAAAATAAATCAATTGTTATTTGTTGTGTGGACATGTAAGATCATGGATTGTGCTTGGGCTAATTTAAAGGCTGATTTGCGGCGAAATTTAAGCATCATATAAGGATATAAATGTACCTATTATTGGGGCTAAGATTGACATTGAAACCTTGAGTGTTTGATGATTGAAGTTTGCACACAATAAAAGGCAAGTTTAGGCTTGAAATAGATCACATGATAATCTTTTCTAGGATTGGAATAGAATTAATTTTTTGGGAAAAATTTGAAACATTTATTTGAACCAAAATTTGCTTCAAACTTTAACTAAATTTCTCTTCAATTCTTTGTTCCGAATTTTGACATTAAATTTTCTGATATAATCCGTTTAAGCTCCAAAAATCTATTGAAACATTAAAAGAAAATTCATTACTAAAAAGCACATCAATTATTATAAAAAACCTAAATAAAAACAATAAATACATATGTAAAATAAGAGACTTAATAATACTTTTGATGCATAATCAATAGCCAAGCTCACTTGTTGTCCGGTTATGCCAAAGGGGTCATTAGGCTTCTTTAGGGGGGTGGATTGTCATATCCCATATCGGTAAGTGAAGGATTATGAGCTGGCCTTATTAAGAGTATTGGTTGCTAATTTGTCATATGTGTTTTGGGGCGTTAGGCTTAGATGGAGACTTGTGTCACTAGAAACAAAATTGTGATGGTGGCAAGGCCCAAAGCGGATAATCTATGACAAGTTAGGCCAGACAATTACAGTTAAACACATTAATCAATCTTTTAAATTATGAGATATGCTTGTATTTAAAATGAGCATTTACTATAAAATAAAAATATCTTATATTATCATACTTGTTATGATAAAACATGCTTAAGTTAGGGAATTTAACATACTTTAAGTGAAATATAATGATATAAAATCTTGATAAAAATGCACTTTTAAGTACTAATCACACCTCCAACCAGCTTATAATTAGTCCTTAGTAATTAAAGTGTTAAAATAGAAAAATAATTTGCAAGTTCCACAAAACATGTCATTCATCATTCGATTTCCATTAATCTATCCAAACAAACAAACTCATTAACTTTATATATCTACTTCATACTTCTCAAACAAGATATTACTAAACCTTTTTTTGGTGCTCAACATATAGTTATAGGGCTTTATTCGAAAGAAAACAAAATTTTTGTTTTACTATTTAAGGTTAACTTCTTTGGGTTGAGATTATTGTCACTTTTTTCTTTTTTTAATATATATAAATATAACTTTAAACACAATGCATCTTTAACCCATGTAATGAGCTTTAGTTAATGACTGACACGACCAAAAGATTGATGTCTTCCCTAAGTCCAGGAATGTTGACGTAATAAATAAACCGACAAGACTAGGGTCGAACCACAAGGAGGTTAAATGTATAAATTATAAATAACAACAATAACAACAATAATAGTAATAGTAATAGTAATCATAGAAAAAGAAGTTGATGAGAACTTTGAGATAGAAGATCAATGTGAAGATTAAACAATGATAACAACAAATGTCAAGGTAAGATGATCCACCAATGGTATTTCAAACAAGTATAGTATAAACTCTTATTATTCAACTGGAAACCACACACAAAGGAGGTTCCAATTGGATTATAAATTATTAGCATGATTACATTAGTTATCTTATTCGAATAATGCTAATACTTGTAAATATTGTTAGGCATTCATGATTATAACTTATGTTAACAATAAATCAAGTTTCTTTCATAGCACATGTACAGGTTATATTGGGCTATGAAAGTGCCAAGTATTTGTTGTATCAAGTGTTATACAACATAAATCTAGATTAATCATTTAACATGTAAAGTAATAAAAGTGAACAAGATAACAAATACAAAACATGTTAGTATCAAATGTTAAGGTCCATGTCAAGTTTACACTATATTTATTCTTACACCATTAGTGTAACCTTTTCACCTTGACATAGTAAACTTAGCTAAATATATTAAAGAAGAGAAACATAAATAAACAAGAAAAGAATATAAATAAGATAAAAGTTAACTAAGTAAAGAAAAAGAAATGAAAGGCATAAACAAGATATTACTAAAAGCAAAACTTAAGTATTAAAAAAATACAAAGAGAGAAAGCAAGAGCATGATCTTAATCTGGAAACCAAGATGCCTAAATGCATGGCAAACGCCTCCTTTTATAGGCCAAAATTGAAAACTATTGATTTGATGACTAATTAATGAGTGGGTGGCTAACTCTTGACTTGGTGATAATCCTTATCTTTTGTTGTCTGAATAAATATCCTTGATAACATTAGAATTTGAACCAGACCTCCACATGAAAGTTCTTGGAAATTGTCTCAGCTTTTTAGAAAAAAATATTGACGTCATTTGGACTTCTAGTTCTCAAGATATAGATTGAATATTAAACAATGTCTAGGTTGCAGGACAAATTCAAACTTCTTCGTTGTTGCTACAATTTGAACTTGAAAATGACCTTTTTTAAATCTTAGGCTCCTATAAAAGTTGTAGACCTATATCTTACCTTTCTATCCATATAAAGTAGACCTATGTCTTACCTTTCTATCTTATTAGTACTTAAAAGTGCATTTTTATCATGGTTTTATATCATCATTTTGCACTTGAAGTATCAATAACTCCTTAACTAAAGCATGTTTTATAATAATATATCTAATAATATAAGATACCTTTAATTTGTGGTAAATGTTCATTTTAAATGTAGGCCTATCACATAAATGAAATGATTGATTGATGACTTTAAGAACTTAAATTGCAAGGGCAAAGAGATGACCAAAATTAGAAAAGAGATGTCGGTGCAATCCAAACCGGAATACTGTTCGTTAATTAGGTCATATCTGGAGCTATAGATCTCAGATTTAGGTCTACTTTATATGGATGGAAAGGTAAGACATAGGCCTACAACTTTCATATGGAGCCCAAGATCTAAAAAGGCCATTTTAGAGTCCAAATTATAGCAACAACAAAGAAGCCCGAATCTGTCCTCAAGCCCGAGCACTGTTTAGTATTTTGGTCATATCTGGAGTTCTAGAAGTCCAAATAAGCTGCATTTTTTACACAAGAAAGTTGAGACAATTGTCTACAACTTTCATGTTTTGAGTGGCTCCAATTTTGACGTTATCAATGACATTTTGGGCAGACAAGAAAAGATAAGAATTGTCACCAAGTCAAGAGTTGGCCACCCACTCATCAATTAGTCATCAAATCAATAGTTCCCAATTTTGGCCTATAAAAGAAGGCATTTGCCATGCATTTAGGCATCTTGGTTTCTAGATCAAGATCATGCTCTTGCCTTCTCTTTTTGTATTTTTTGTAATGTTTATGTTTTGCTTTCATTAATATCAAGTTTATGCCTTCCATTTCCTTTCATTTACTTAGTTAACTTTTATCTTATTTATGTTCTTATTTTGTTTATTTATTTTTCTTTCTTTCATTATGTCTAGCTAAATTAACCTCTCTGTGGTTCGACCCCGGTATTGCCGGGTTATTTATTACTTCGACACTCCTGCACTTAGGAGAAGACAACAATCTTTTAGTCATGTCACTATCCATATAAAGTAGACCTACATCCAAGATCTACAGCTTTAGATATGACCCAATTACTGAACAATGTTTTAGTTTGGACTACACCAGCATCTATTTTCTAAGTTTGGCCATCTTTTTGTCCTTTCAATTTCAATACTTCAACTCATCAATCAATCCTTTTATTTATGTGATCTGCCTGCATTTAGGATGAATATTTACCATAAATTAAAGGTACTTTATGATATCAAACTTGTTATTATAAAACATACTTTAGTTAAGGAGTTATTGATACTTTAAGTGCGAAATGATGATATAAAACTTTGATAAAAATGCACTTTTAAGTACTAATCAATGACCCCTAGACCAATTGGTATTAGGGCATTAGGTGTTGAGACCCCCTTCGAGCTTAGTAACTCAGTTTCTAGATACTCATATGTAGATAATGCAATATTTGATTCCCTCAAACTTTTCTCCTAAACAAGCATTGGGCCAATAGCTCCCAAGTCAGTTGGCTTTAAGGTATTTGGTGTTAAAACACCCTTTCGGACTTAATTGCTTAGGGTTTTAGGATGCATCTCAAGAATCAATATAAGATTATCTAAAGACCCTTTACTTAGGTCATCCTTAATTAATTGTATTTTACCTTTACGGTTTACAGATACCATTCCTAAAAAACAATATATTGCATTACAAGTCCATCTATCACATCTGTGACCAACTTTCAATCATTTTGCACGACCTTTTCTTTGCTTTTATCTATTCGTATCTATTTGAGGCATGTGTGAAATGAAATAATTGGAGAACCTACTTGATAATCAGACCTTTGCTTGAATTAGCTAATGAATATCTTTAGAAATTCCATGATTCCCTAATCTTGCACGTCTAACATGGTAAATTTTTTTAATCGCATTCTGAGGCAGAGCGGGGACATACTTTTTTAATTTTTCAAAAGTGGTGTCTATTTTCAAATCAGAATTGGAGAAGAGATTCAAAGAAGTGAGAAAGAGCAAAGAATTGCACAAATATATACACATATATCAGTTATTATAGGAAACTGAAAGAACTGACTTAAGTCATGAAGTACTGTTATCTATCATTTGACTAGGGTGAGAGAGACTAGCAAAACAATAGGTACACCAAAACAAAAATGTGAAAAAAAGAAAAATCAATCTTTATATACATGATCATTCAATTCAATAGTCATTTTAAACTGAAAAATTATTAAAATAAACTTTTAAACAATGTCCATTTTCATTAAAAACATTAACATTCTTTGGATTTTCCATATTATAAGCCCCATATGTATACACATGTTCTACAATAAAAGGACCACTCCATCTTGATTTTAGTTTTCCAAAAAATAAATAGAGTCGAAAATTATAAAGCAAGACTTTTAGACCAACATTGAATATTTTTCTCAGTATTTTCTTGTCATGAAACTCTTTTATTCTTGCTTTATAAATTTTTGAATTTTCATATGCATCATTTCTTATTTCCTCAAGCTTATTTATTTATAATTTTCACAGTTGACTAGCATCATTAATGTTTGAATTGAAAGCTTTAATAGCCCAATAAGCTTTATGTTCAAGTTTCACAGGCAAGTGACAAGGTTTTTCATAGACTAGTCTATACGGTAATATACCTGATGATGTTTTATAAGTAGTTCAATAAGCTCAAAATGCATTATTAAATCTTAAAGATCAGTCTTTCCTAGGGTTCACTATTTTCTTCAAGATCTGTTTATCTCCCTATTAGCATGCTCTACTTGTCCACTTGTCTAAGGGTGATAAGGGGTGGCAACTTTATGTGTGATTTTATATTTCTTCATTAAAGACTCGAATAACTTATTGCAAAAATGTGTTCAACCATTACTTATCATAGCTTAAGGGATTCCTAATCGACTTAAAATATTTTCTTTCAAAAATTTTATCATTGTTTTGTGATCATTGTTTTGACTTGAAATTGCCTCTATCCATTTTGAAACATAATCTACTACAACTAATATGTACAAGAAATCAAATGATAGAAAGAGCTCTCACTTAGTCAATTGAGCTAAAGAGAGAGACACTCCTGGTTATAGTGAGAGAACATGGTCGTGTGTTGTATTGTGCCTATTAATTCTTTCATTGTGCATCATTCCTCTTCTTCACTTCTTCTCAACAGCTCTTGATATCTATATGGAAAAATCAAAGAACAAATCCACAATTCTTTGGTCTGTTCAAAAGGATTTTAAGCTTTAGGCCTCGCATCAAGTCTCCCCAAGTATTCCTAGGGCTTAATTTCATAGCTAATCTCTAGTCCAATCTGACTCAGGTTCTTTATCTAAAGCTTCTCCACCTCATACCAGAGTGGTTTTTGCTGACTATATTACCCCATCCAATGGAGTTAGGGGTTCTTTTAAAAGTAGGAACAGAGTCATGCATAAAACTCGTTCCTCTACTTCATTACCCTTTTCCCCTTGTGGCAACAAAGGCAACTCCTCCGATGGCTCTAGGGCTAAAGCATCAGCGAGCAATGAGAGGGCTGGGTCTTCCCCTCCCCTTCTTGAATTAAATTAAGGTTTGACACACCGGTTAACCCCTGTATAGAAAGGAACTCCCACTCAGCCATTGGGGTTCATTCAAACCTCTACTAGGGCTACCTTTAGCCCTTCCTTAGACACTTATGTTAGAACACAGACGAACACCACATAACCTCAACCAGGTACTTCTTAGTCTCTTGGTCTTATTCATTTCCTTAATTTTACATCCTCTTTTTCATGCCAATTTAAGGATACAGACGTTGCCATCCCTACTGATTTGTGAAAATTTTGCTTAATTGGGTTTGTTGCTGAAAAGTTTTCTAGTTATGCATCCTTGTCTCATTATATTGGTAAAAATTGGAAACATCATGCAAACTTTACTATGCATGATTCTAGGTGGCTCATATTTGCATTCCCCACTGAGCATGAAATGTTGGCAGTTCTAGGTGGTGGACCATATTATGTGTTTGGCAGGCTATTAATTCTTAAGGTCATGCCTAATTTTTTTTTATTTCAAGCCTAATGACACCACCAAGATGTCCATATGGGCAAGATTTCCCAATTTACCTCTTCGGTGCTGGGCCCCCCTCTGCTTGTCTAAATTGGCTAGTGCAATTGGTAAACCAATACACTTTGATGACCATACTACTAATGCTTGGGTTCTTATTGAGGCTGATTTACTCGGAGATTTGCCTAGTTCTATAAATGTTTTTCTCCCTAACAGCTCAAACCTTGCCCAGCAAGTCCTGTATAAGTCATTCCCCCGTTTCTGCAAATCATGCCATGTCCTAGGGCACATAGAAAATGCATGTCGCAAAGGCTTTAAGTCAAAGTGCAAGATAAAGACATTCATAAAGACTCTGGTAGTCCTTCTATGGATATAGTGCTAGTCAAGAAACAACAACCATATAGTCAAGGGCCTCATGTTGACCCTATATCCATTAAAATGGCTACCTCTGAGATCAGGAGACACTCATCCCCTAGGCATAAAAGAACCAAGTTTGCTACGCCTTCTACCCCCAAGCAAGGCTCAAGTCCTAAAAAGTGTAAGGAAGCTTTACCGGTTAGAAGACAATACTTAACCAAGAGCAAAGCTAGCAAAAAGGATGCTTAGCCTAGTTTGGGTAAACCGGGGTCATCCAAGGGTCTTATTCCTGTACATTGCAGCTCTAATGATTTTGCTAGTAGGCTTTTTGCTTGTTTTCTTTGTTCTTACTAGTCAAGTTGGTTTCCTAGGTGATGCAAGCTATTTCCCCAATTACTTGTTGTTGGTTGAGGCCTGCTGGTAGGTTTGTTGCTTGCTTTGATCATGATTGTCAGGCTGGTAATTAGTACTTAAAAGTGCATTTTTATCAAGGTTTTATATCATCATTTTGCACTTCAAGTATCAATGACTCTTTAACTAAAGCATGTTTTATAATAACATATCTGATAATATAAGATACCTTTAATTTGTGATAAATATTCATTTTAAATGCAAGTATATCACATAAATGAAAGGATTGATTAATGAGTTTAAGAACTGAAATTAAAAGGACAAAGAGATGGCCAAACTTAGAAAAGAGATGTTGGCGTAGTCCAAATCGAAACAGTATTCGGTAATTGGATCATATCTGGAGCTGTAGATCTTAGATTTAAGTCTACTTTATATGGATGGAAAGGTACGACATAGGCCTACAACTTTCATATGGAGTCCAAGCTTAAAAAGGCCATTTTCAAGTCTAGATTATAGCAACAACAAACAAGTCTGACTCTATCCTCCAACCCAAGCACTGTTCAGTGTTTGGTCCATATCTAGAGTTTTAGAAGTCCAAATAACCTGAGATAATTTCCTACAACTTTCATGTTTTCAAGTGGTTCTAATTTTAACGTTATCAATGATGTTTGGGGCAAACAAGAGAAGATAAGGATTGTCACCAAGTCAAGAGTTGACACTCACTCATCAATTAGTCATCAAATCAATAGTTTCCAATTTTGTCCTATAAAAGGAGGCATTTACCATGCATTTAGGCTTCTTGTTTTCCAGATCAAGATCATGCTCTTGCTTTCTCTCTTTGTATTTTTTGCAATGTTTATGCTTTGTTTTCATTAATATCAAATTATGCCTTTCATTTCCTTTCATTTACTTAGTTAACTTTTATCTTATTTATGTTCTTATTTTGTTTATTTATTTTTCTTTCTTTCATTATCTTTAGCTAAGTTTATTATGTCAAGGTGAAAAGGTTACACTAATGGTGTAAGAATAAGTATAGTGTAAACTTAATATGGACTTTAATGTTTAAGACTAACATGTTTTGTATTTGTTATCTAGTTCACTCTTTAATACTTTGCTTGTTAAATGACTAATTTAGATTTATGTTGTATAACACTTGGTACAACAAATGCTTGGCACTTTCATAGCCCATACTATATGGTATAACCGACACCTAAGCTATAAAAGGAACTTGATTTGTTGTTTATATAAGTTATAATCATAAATGACTGATGAGATTTACAAATATTAGCATTAATTGAATAAGATAACTAATGTAATCATGTTAACAATTTATAAACTAACTGGAACCTCTTTTGTGTATGGTTTCCAATTGAATAATAAAAGTTTATACTATACTTGTTTGACATACCATTAGTGGATGCTATAAAGAACTTGTTTGATATAGTCTTGGGAATCTGACTAAAATAGACCATGTTTGCCAGTTGTTAAGAAAACTAGATGGAAAGCCTATCCTCTACCCATAGAGGGTGTCTAAGCCATTCTTGGGCGTAAAACCAAGTGAAGATGTGAGCCACAATCACAACTACGATTTGTGTCTTAGTTTGTAAAAATTTGTGTCTTTTGATTTTATAAATAGCATAATATTTGTGTTTGTTGTGTCTTATATTTGTTTAAATGTGTTTCAGGTTTGTCAGTATTCGTTATTTCAGGTGATGTCTTCTATACTCTATCTTTCTACCTTAAGACATTGAGGACAATGTCTCGTTTTGGTTCGGGGGAGAGGGTAGTAGTTGACAAAAAAAAAATTAACTAACTATGTTTTCTATTTCATAAAACATATACAAAATTGTTGTTACTAGGATGGCAAAGTAAATGAGCTTTTTTGTTAAAGTGACTCTTAAGACACATCTTAGTAACAATTCTTAATAAGATCTATCATAATACTTCTTGAAATATTCAGGTTTACAAAATCTCACATTGTTATCACTTAATTCTGCTCATATACTCATTTAACAGGTATTGTTAAACCTTAATTTTCACACACACACTTTAACATATGATTGTGGGTTGCTGATTAGTACTTAAAAGTGCATTTTTATCATGGTTTTATATCATCATTTTGCACTTGAAGTATCAATAACTCCTTAACTAAAATATGTTTTATAATAATGTATCTAATAATATAAGATACCTATAATTTGTGGTAAATGTCTATTTTTAATGCAGGCCTATCACATAAATGAAAGGATTGATTGATGACTTGAAGAACTTAAATTGCAAGGATAAAGAGATGGCCAAACTTAGAAAAGAGATGTCGGTGCAATCCAAACCGGAACATTGTTCGGTAATTGGGTCATATCTGGAGCTACAGATCTCAGATTTAGGTCCAATTTATATGGATGGAAAGGTAAGACATCGGCCTACAACTTTCATATGGAGCCCAAGATCTAAAAAGGCCATTATCAAGCCCAAATTGTAGCAACAACAAAGAAGCCCGAATCTGTCTTCCAGCCCGAGCACTGTTCGGTATTTTGGCCATATCTGGAGTTCTAGAAGTCCAAATGAGCTGAATTTTTTACACAAGAAAGCTGAGACAATTGCCTACAACTTTCATGTTTGCAACTGGCTCCAGTTTTGACGTTATCAATGACGTTTTGGGCAGATAAGAGAAGATAAGGATTGTCACCAAGTCAAAAGTTGGCCACCCACTTATCAATTAGTCATCAAATCAATAGTTCCCAATTTTGGCCTATAAAAGGAGGCATTTGCCATGCATTTAGGCATCTTGGTTTCCAGATCAAGATCATGCTCTTCCTTTCTCTCTTTGTAATGTTTATGCTTTGCTTTCATTAATATTAAGTTTATGCCTTTCATTTTCTTTCCTTTACTTAGTTAGCTTTTATGTTCTTATTTTGTTTATCTATTTTGCTTTCTTTCATTATGTCTAGCTAAGTTAATTATGTCAAGGTGAAAAGGTTACACTAATGGTGTGAGAATAAGTATAATGTAAACTTAATATGGACTTTAATGTTTGATACTAACATGTTTTATATTTGTTATCTTGTTCACTCTTTAATACTTTGCTTGTTAAATGATTAATCTTGATTTATGTTGTATAACACTTGGTACAACAAATGCTTGGCACTTTCATAGCCCATAATGTATGGTATAACCGACACCTGAGCTATGAAAGGAACTTGATTTGTTGTTAACATAAGTTATAATCATGAATGCTTGACGAGATTTACAAGTATTAGCATTAATTGAATAAGATGACTAATGTAATCATGTTAACAATATATAATCTGATTGGAACCTCCTTTGTGTGTGGTTTCCAATTGAATAATAAGAGTTTATACTATACTTGTTTGATATACCATTAGTGGAACCTCTAACCTTGACATTTGTTATTATTGTTGTTTAATCCTTACATTAATTTTCCATCTCCAAGTTCTCATCATCATCTTCTTCTTCTCTTTCTTTACTATTATTATTATTATTATTATTATTATTATTATTATTATTATTATTATTATGATTATTATTACTACTACTACTACTATTATTAGTACTATTATTATTATTATTATTATTATTATTATTATTATTATTATTATTATAGTTATTATAGTTATTGTCATTGTTGTTATTATTGTTATTATTATTATTATTGTTGTTGTTGTTGTTATTATTGTTGTTGTACTATTGTCGTTTATAATTTGTACAATTAACCTCCCTGTGGTTCGACCCCGGTCTTGCCGGGTTATTTATTACTTCGACACTCCTGCACTTGGGAGAAGACATCAATCTTTTCGTCGTGTCAGTTGCACATTGGATTATTACATTATTTATGTTATTTTGTTAAAGATAACAACTAAGGGAAAGGGATAATAAATAATTTGCAAAAAAATGATGATAATAAAAATGTATATAAGTTTGGCTTCACAGCATCCCTAACCTAAGCAATTAAACCTGAAGAAGTGTCTTAACACCTAATACCCTAAAGTCAACTAACTTGGGAGCTATTAGCCCAACGCTTATTACATGGGTTGAGGAGAAAAGCTTAAAGGAATCAAATATTACACTATCTGCATATCAGTAACTGCAACCTAAGTTACTAATGCCCTAAGACCAACTGGTCTAGGACTCATTAGCTGAAAGCTCATTACATGGGTTAAAGATGCATTGTGTTTTAAGTTACATGTATATATATTTTTAAAAAAGAAAAAAAAATCCCAACCCAAGAAACTTAACCTTAAACATTAGAATAAAAAATTTGTTTTCTTTCAAGAAAAGCCCTATAACTATGTGTTGATATATTAAGCATAACAGAAAGGTTTATTACTATTTTGTTTAAGAGGTATTGAGCAGATATATAAATTTAGTGAGAGTTTGTTTATCAAGATAGATTAATGGAAGTTGAACAATGAATACCTTGCTTTGTGGAATTTACAAATTATTTAACGCTCTGATTACTAGGGACTAGTAATAAGCTAGTTGGGGGGGTGTGATTAGTACTTAAAAGTGCATTTTTATCAAGGTTTTATATCATCATTTTGCACTTGAAATATCAATAACTAAACTAAAGCATGTTTTATAATAACATATCTAATAATATAAGATACCTTTAATTTGTGATAAATATTTATTTTAAATGCAGGCCTATCACATAAATGAGAGGATTGATTGATAAGTTTAAGAACTGAAATTGAAAGGACAAAGAGATGGCCAAACTTAGAAAAGAGATGGTGGTATAGTCCAATCCAGAACACTGTTCGGTAATTGAGTCATATTTGGAGCTATAGATCTCAAATTTAGGTCTAGTTTATATGGATGGAAAGGTAAGACATAAGCTTACAACTTTTGTATGGAGCTCAAGATTTAAAAATGTCATTTTCAAGTCCAAATTATAGCAACAACAAAGAAGTCTGAATTTCTCCTACAACCTAAACACTCTTCAGTGTTTGACCTATATCTAGAGTTTTAGATGTCCAAATGACCTCCATTTTTTTTCCTGGAAAGTTGAGACAATTTCCTACAACTTTAGTGTTATCCAATGGTTCCAATTTTGACATTATTAATGACATTTTAGGCAGATAGGAGAAGATAAGGATTGTCACCAAGTCAAGAGTTGGCCACCTACACATCAATTAGTCATCAAATCAATAGTTCCTAATTTTGGCCTATAAAAGGAGGCATTTGTCATGCATTTAGGCATCTGGGTCTCTAGATCAAGATCATGCTTTTGTCTAAGTTAAGTCCCATAACTATATGATCATATATTGAGCACAAAAGAAAGGTTTATTAATATCTTGGTAAAGAGGTATTGAGCAGATATATATAAATTTAATGAGAGTTTATTTATTTGAATAGATTAATGGAAGTTGAATGATGAATGTCTTCCTTTGTGGAACTTGTGAATTGGTTTTTTCTATTTTAACTCTTTGATTACTAGGGACTAGCAATAAGCTGGTTGGAGGGTGTGATTAGTATTTAAAAGTGTATTTTTATCAAGGTTTTATATCAGCATTTTGCACTTGAAGTATCAATAACTCCTTAACTAAATCATGTTTTATAATAACAAGTTTGATACTATGAGATACCTTTAATTTATCGTAAATATTCATCTTAAATGCTGGCTTATCACATAAATTAAAGGTTGATTAATGAGTTCAACTATTAAAATTAAGAAGACAAAGAGAGGGTGAAGCTAAGAAAAGAGGTGTTGGTTCAATCCAAACTGGAATACTGTTCAGTTATTAGATCATATCTACTTGGATTTGGGTATGCTTTATATGGATGGAGAGCTAAGATATAGGCCTAAAACATTCATGGGAATGCAAACTAAATTCTGCTATTTGGAAGTCCAAATCTTAGCAACAATGGAGAAGTTTGAATCTGTCCTGTAGCCCAGACATTATTCAGTGTTTAGCCCATATCTTGAGCTCTAGTAACCCAAGTGACGTCAAATTTTTTCTTGTTGGAAAGCTGAGATAATTTTCTAGAACTTTCATGAATCAAGTCTATTAAAATTTTGATGTTAGCAATGACGTTTTGTTTAGACAAAAAGATAAGGATTGTTACCAAGTCAATACATGGTCCCCCACTCAACAATTAGTCAACAAATCAATAGTTTCCAATTTTGGCTTATAAAAGGAGGCATTTTCCATGCATTTAGGCATCTTAGTTTTTTATCAAGATCATGTTCTTACTCTTTATTGTAATGCTTAAGTTTTGCTTATATTAATCTTTTGTTTATGCTTCTCATTTCCTTTCCTTTATTTAGTTAACTTTTATCTTATTTATGTTATTATCTTGTTTATTTTTGTTTCTCTCTTTTATTATATTTAGTTAAGTTTATTATGTCAAGGTGAAAAGGTTACACTAATGGTGTAAGAATAAGTATAGTATAAATTCAACATGGACCTTAATGTTTGATACTAACATGTTTTGTATTTGTTATCTTATTTACTCTTAGTACTTTGCTTGTTACAATGTAAATCTAGATTTATGTTGTATAACCTTGGTAGAATAAATTCCTAACACTTTCATAGCACAAACCACATGATATAACCAACCCATGTGCTATGAAAGGAACTTGATTTGTTGTTAACATAAGTTATAATCATTAATATCTAAGAACATTTACAAGTATTAGCATTATTCGAATAAGATAACTAATATAATGATGTTAACTATTTATAATCTGATTGGAACCTCCTTTGTGTGTGCTTTCCAATTGAGTAATAAAAAGAGTTTATATTATACTTGTTTGAAATATCATTAATGGATCCTCTAACTTTTACAATTGTTTTTATCATTATTTAATCCTTATATCAATATCACATTTCAAAGTTATCTTCAACTTATTGTTGTTATTATTATTATTATTATTATAGTTAACATCCTTATAGTTCGATCCTGGTCTTGTTAGTTTATTTATAACTTCAACACTTCTATACTTAGAAAAAGATATTAATCTTTTAGTCATGTCACCCCTCCCCTACCGCTGCATCTAGAATTCATTCTACATGTTGTGGTGAAATTATTAGCGTGGTCATTAGGCTATGTCCATTTCAACCAAACCCATATGGTTGGGCCAGGTCTAGCCTAGCACATAAAAAAAAGGCAGGTTTGTTAGGTCATTATTCGCCCAACCTAACCTAGCTAGGTCCAGCGAAGATGGTTGGGCTAGGCTAGCCTATAAAAAAGAGTAGCCATGTCTATTGGGTTGCTATCGGCCTAACCCAAATTAGTTGGGTGGGCCTAGCCCAAAATATTTAATAATAATATAATAATATAAAAAAATTATATTTTTCAAAAAGCATTTGAAGAATATTTTTAGGCCCTAACATGTTTTTCCCAACAATTTTGTATAATATCGGGCGTAGACTTACACTATAAGATACAAATGTAGTATTAAAAATATCAGGTTTCCTCTAAAATTTCAAAAACAAAAAAATATTCAAAAAATCAAAAAAATTAATTTTCATTCAAAAAAACAAAAAAAATGTTTTGTTTTTGCATATTGTTAAATCCTAAAAGTTTTCCAAGCATATTTTTAAAAGATAAAAATAACAACATTTTTATCATGTTTTTTTTCAAAGTTGGATATCGTAACCAGTTTATGATTATCTATTAGAGTTTGGCAAAAAAAAAAACCCAATAACAATTATTATGTTTGGAACGTTAGGAGCTGGTTATATTTAGGAAACAAGTGTGATGTTATAATTTAGATCGTAGGATGATTAAAATTTCACTCAAATAAGGTAGAGACTCTCTCATTAAGGAAGATCCACCTTAGACATTAGAAAAAGACCAATGGATAAAAACACAACCTAGAAAAATAATCAAACAACAATGCATCATACCTTAGGTAGGGTGCAATAGGGTTGATGCTTCTTTCCCTTACACGACCAGCCCCTTACCTAGACTTTCGCATACCATAAGTTTTATTGTTACCATAATACTAGGTGGGGACTCTTGAACTTCATAATCATAACTTTAAGATTATATTAAACCCTTTCCCTTTCCAACACCTCTTAGAAGGATAATCCACCATTTGACGTCACCCCGCAACACATAAAAATCACATATAGGTTGAAGAGGTTAGTTTGCTATGACATGGACCTTTCTGTTTTTATAAGGAAAACTAGTGTAAATAATCTTCTAAGTGAAGTAATTAGGGTATTAGAAACAATCTTAATGCCACCTCTAAGACATTTTTTCTCATAAGAACCTCCTTTATACCTATCACTCATATCACCTCAAGATATATAATCCTTGATAAAAATATAAATTTCTTGAATATAAATGACTTATTCAAAATGACTATTTATTCCCTCAAGGTAATAGCTGAAGGCCCCTCAAAATATATCCTAGAAAAGGGATAGATGTAATCTCCGACAGTGCTATATGCACTAATCTCCAAGTAATAGATGTAATATTCTCAGTGCTATATGCATCACTCTCTAAGGGATAGATATAATCTCCCTAGTGCTATATGCATCATTCTCTAAGGGGTAGATGTAATCTTCTTAGTGCTATTTGCTATAGTTTTAAACCCCGGCCCGGCCTGACAGGTCGACCTAGGACCTGGCTGACCTGAGTCTATGGTCGGGTTGGGTTTAAGCAAACAATAAGCTAGGAATTGGCCTTGTGAGACCTAGGACCTAGCCGGCCCGGGTAACCTGGCTGAGACTCGACCTTATTTTTTTATATATATTCATAACCGAAACAACATCGTTTTGGCCTTTTATAGTTAAAAGGCTAAAACGAGAAGAATTCTCAATTGAAAGAAACGAATGCAAAGGAGAAGACCTAATTAATTTCAAACTAATTCAAGAAATCTTCAAACCCATTTCAATTGCGAAGAAGAGTAGAGGAGCATAAGACTCTTGAATCCTTGATTGCTATTTCAAATCTAAGAATATGGATAAAAGAGTTGTTGTTACTTGTTTCTTTCTTCTTTCACTCTCTCTTTTCTATAACAGTGGCATATCCTCTATTTCAAATTGAAACATCTTTAATCACTATTTGTTTTGAACTTGCAGGCTTGCAGCTCTTTACTATAACAGTGGCATCAATTCTTCCCTATTCTCACACCCACAAGTATGTATCTCACTTTCTCTGTGGTTTTCTTTTATGTTACTTCAAATGGTCAAAGAATTGAACTTTGCTATAAATATTGCTCAGATGTGGGTGCATTCTTCTATTTTACTATCACAGAAAAAATATGATGAGAAAGCTCTTGACTTTCTATTCTAACTATTTCATGCTTTTATCTCGTGCCTAGAAAAAGATCTTTTTCTCCAACTTTTAGTGGTTTAATTGAATGTTAATTTTTCTTCTGCAACTATGATTAAATTTTATTTCCCTGTTCGTTTGTTTTGCTTTTCCATTTGCTTTTGCATTTGCTTATGCAAATTAGTTAATTTTTCTTTTACAACTGTGATTGAATTTTGTTTCACTGTTGTTCGTTCTACTTTTGCATTTGCTTCTGCAAATTAGTTAATTTTTTTCTGCTTGAGTGATTGAATTTTATTTCCTTGTTCACTTATTTTGCTTTTGTGTTTGTTGGAGTTACTATGAAACCTAGATTTTTATTTAAGCTAGTTGTGCATAGTTTTTATTGATTGATCTATTTGCCATCAAGTGTTTAATATCATTTAACCTTCAGGAATCAGGATCATTTACTAGCATTTTAGTTGATTTTAGTTTACTAATAATTTAACCTTTAGGCTCATTAAGATCATATTAGGCCATCCCGTGTTTGATTTTTTTCGCAGATACTTTTCCTTTATCTAATATTTTTGCAAGGTTCCATTAGGAAACAAAATTTTCTCAAGATAAGAAAAGAATCTTAAAAAACATTGAAGTTTACTAGCATTTTAGTTGATTTTAGTTTACTAATAATTTAACCTTTAGGCTCATTAAGATCATATTAGGCCATCCAGTGCTTGATTTTTTTCGCAGATACTTTTCCTTTATCTAATATTTTTGCAAGGTTCCATTAGGAAACAAAATTTTCTCAAAATAAGAAAAGAATCTCAAAAAACATTGAAGTCATTTATTAATTATATAACAAAAGTATATGATTTGGCTTGAAATTATATTCCCTCTTATAAATTATGTTAAGTCCTTTAAATATCTTCACATAATCGTAGTACTCCAAGTAGTGATCCTTCAACGACCCAATCATCTCAACCTTCAATTTCCATGTCAAGTGGCAGTAGAGGAAGAACATATTTTGCATGGGATCATTGTAGAGAAGCTCCTGAACTTAGTGTTGGATGTAAAAAAAGCTAAATTGGTATGTTTATATTGTGCTAAAGTATTTGCGAGTAGTAACATTAATCGATTTAAGCAACATTTAGCTAGAGCTAAAAAAGAAGTTGAACAATGTGACAAATGTCCTTCTAATGTTTAACATCAAATGCTTTTGAATCCTAAAGGAAATGCTAAAACAAAAAAAAAAGTTGGAGAAATGCAAGCAGATTTCAATCCATTTAATACACAACAAAGGGAGCATGAAGAGATGATGATTAGGTAATTAGAAGATGATGCTGGTGGTGATGATGATGGTGAGGATGTTAATACTAAAAAACATATGTTACCACCCAAAACAAAAAGATTCAAAGCACCAGCACTGTAAAACAATCGACTACAAGTTATGGAAGTAGAAAAAATTTGCAACATTAGGAACATATTTCATGTCGAGTACAACTCTTAGTGCTCAAAAGTCTCTTCAAAATTGTTGGCAAAGGAAAGAAGCAGTTAAACAGTGTGATCTTACTTTAGCAAAATGGATGATTAATGCATGTGTGCCATTTAATGCGTTAACTTTGTGTATTATCAGCATGCCATAGATGCTATAATAGCCATGGGTCCTGGTTATAAATGACCAAACTTGCATGCTATTCATGGTTATTACTTGGCAAAAATGGTTGATGAAGTAAAGATTTATGTTAAGAGTTATCGAGAGATTTGGAAGAAGACTGGTTGCACATTAATGGCTAATGGATTGATAGATCAAAAGAGGAGGAATTTAATTAACTTATTAGTATATTGTCCTAAAGGAACAGTTTTTTTAAAAACTATGGATGTATCAAATGTCTCAAAGACTACTAGATTGTTGTATCAGTTGTTTAAAAAGGTTGTTTTGTATGTTAGGGTAAAAAAACATTGTGCATATGGTGACTAATAATGTCGTAAATTATGTTGCTGCTGGCAAGTTATTGATGGAAGAATTTCCTTCAATATTTTGGTCTCCTTGTGTTGCTTATTTCATCAACCTCATACTCTAGGATATTGATAAATTGTAGTCAGTTTGTTATGTTGTTGAGCATGCTTCTAGTATCATAAAATACATTTATAATTATTTTTATCCATTGTATTTGATGAGAAAGTTCACTGGAGGAAAAGAAATACTTCATCCAGCTCCTACTCGTTTTGCTATAAATTTCATTGCATTGCAAAGCATTTTAGCTCATAAATATGAGTTGAGAGCTATGGCGATATCTAGGGAATGAGTCTCATCTACTTATATTAAAGATAGCAAAGAAAAAAAGTTTGTTGAGAGCATGTTAGACTCTCTGTTTTTTGAAGAATGTGTAATAATTGTGCGAATGAGTGAACCTTTAGTTTAAGTTCTATAAATAGTTGATGGTGATGATAGATCTTCAATGGAATATTTGTATGATGCTATTCTTCATACAAAAGAAGAAATGATGAGGAGATTTCAAAACAAAAAGGCTAAAGTGAAGTTCATAGACATTATCAATAATCAGTGGCATGGACAACTATATAAAAATCTTTATGCAGCGACATTTTGGTTGAATTCTCAATTTCAATATGATACAATTATAATGGATAAACATATGAGTCCCATTTCTAGACTTCTAAATGTTCTTGAGAAACATGGACATGGAAATATATCATTGCAAAGTAAGATTACAAGTGCGATGAAGATATTTGGGAATGTTGAATATGACTTTGGTCGAGCGTCTGCAATAAATAATCGCACCTTTATGCCTCAAGGTATATAATTTTTATATTTAAAAATATTATTTGACAATCTTACACTCTTACTTATTATTATTTTTGTATAGATGAATGGTGGATGACATATAGAACTAGTGCTTTAAATCTACAATAGTTGGCTATACAAGTATTGAGTCAAACTTGTAGTTCTTTGGGATGCGAAAGAAATTGGAGTATGTTTGAACATATTCACTCAAAGAAGAGAAATATATTGGAGCACCAAAGGCTTAATGACCTTATTTACATCCACTACAATCTAAGATTGAAACAAAAATATTTTTCTTTTCTCTAATTTCTTAATATTATTTTAGCTTATTTAGTAACATTATTAATACTTATATTGTGTTAACTGATTGTGCATCAAAAGTGTCATTAAGTCTCTTATTTTACATATGTATTTATTGTTTTTATTTGGTTGTTTTTATAATAATTGATGTGTTTTTTAGTAATGAAGTTTGTTTTAATGTTTCGATAGGTTTTTGGAGCTTAAATGAATTAATTCACAAAATTCAACGTCGGAATTCAGAACAAAGAATTGAAGAGACATTTAGTTGAAGATTGAAGCAAATCTTGGTTCAAATAAGTGCTCCAAATTTGTCCCAAAAATCAATTCTATTCTAATTCTAGAAAAGAATATCATATGATTTATTTCAAGCCCAAACTTGCCTTATGTTGTGTGCAAACTTCAACCATTAAACACTCAAGGTTTCAATGTCAATCTTAGCCCAAATAATAAGTACATTTGTATACTTATTTGATGCTCAAATTCAGCCCTAAATCAACCCCAAATCAACCTTCAAATCAACCCAAACACAATCCATGATCTTACATGTCCACACAACAAATAACAATTGATTTATTTTGGGCAATCCATTGATCCAAGAAGGCAAGCACATGGATGGAAAGCTGGAGGGGATATTTTAACATTATTTTGGGTCAAAAAGAAGAAGGAGACACCTCATAAATGAGGAAGAAAAACGTGCACCAAAGTAGTTGTAAAGCTGTCTTGATTTGATTTTTCAGAACACCTTTCGGTGTTTTGCCCATAACTTTTGACTCAGGTGTCCAAATGAGTTGTTCTTTAATGATCTGGAAAGGTGACAGAATTGCCTATAAATATGTCTCTAATAGACTTCTCCAAAAAAAGCTTCTAAGAGGGTCGAATTGCTGTCCAAAGTTAGAGTCAGATTTGTGTCCGAATTTTTTCTGAAATTGTATTGTGTTCTTCTTTATAGATTTCGGTTCTTTAGTTTGTAAAACTTATTTTTTCAGTTGGATTCAAGTTCTTTCATGTTTATTGAAGTGTTCTTATATATAATCATGGTTGGCTAAACTCTTTCTTGGATCCAAATCAAGGATAATGGTGATTGAGGTGAGTTCTTTAGGATATGAATGAATCTTAATGTTTATCTTCTTATTTTCTTCATGAATGATTTATTATTGTAAAGAAATTTTAGAAATCATTTAGGTAATGTTATAATCTTGAATTTTTATGCACAAACTTTAGTTTTGGTATAGAGATTGCTTGATTCAATGTCTTACATAATATGAAAGTACTAGTTCATTCTTAAGCAATAATCAATCTTCATCTTTCTAATCTTCATTGTAATATCTTCCCATCTAATATCACCATCGTTGAGATTAGGTTGAGTTATCTTATATATGTTGAAGAAATCACCAATACATCACCATTAAAATTGATTTGGACCAAGACTTACTTTTCTTGTCATTTAAAATCTATTTACATTTTTTTTATCTTTGAAAACAAATCCATCAATTATTTTCAACCAAGTTATTGTTAATTTAATTTCTCTTGAGTTTTTTTTTGTTACTTAGCTTAATTTCCAGATCTAGCTCTCTGTGGATATGACCTCGATCTTACCGAGTTAATTGCTACATCGCACACTCGTGCACTTGCGAGTTAAAACAAGCCGATCATAAAAAGCGGTCAAGCAATTTTGGCGCCGTTGCCGGGGAGCTAGCAAGCAAAGGTAACAAATTTAGATTTGATTATTGGAAAACTAAAAAAAAATCATATAAAAAAATTTAATTGGCTGGTTTTACCGCCTCAAAAAAAAAAAATTAAAAAACAAATCAAGTGGCTGGTTTTACCGCCTAAAAAAAATTTGACCTTAACGTTTTGGATATTGGACTATTAATTGTTGGATTTTGGTTGGTTCAACCATTTTTCTTTTATTTTCTATTCTTATTAGTTGCTAATATTTTTCTTGTTTATTTCATTTTATTTGGTTGATATTGTTTTTATTTATTGTCTAAAGTACTTGGCCGGTATTACCGCCTTTTTTATTCATGCTTGTTATAATTATCTTTTAATGTTTATTGTTGTTATTTTTCTTATATTTATTGTCTAAAGTGCTTGGCCGGTATTACCGCCTTTTTATTCAAGCTTCTTATAATTATCTTTTAATGTTTATTGTTGTTATTTTTCTTATATTTATTGTCTAAAGTGCTTGGTCGGTATTACCGCCTCTTGTTTATTTCAGTTTATTTTGTTGTTTTGTTATAATTATTTTTCTTATATTTATTGTTTGAAGTGCTTGGCCGGTATTACCGCCTTTTTATTCAAGCTTCTTATAATTATCTTTTAATGTTTATTGTTGTTAATAGTGCTTATTAGTTGGAGAGTGAATTTCTTAATTTGTTGTATTTTATTTTTGAGCTATTACTTTTATTTGCATTTTTTTTCTTTCCTTTCCTTTCATATTCATATAATTGTTATATTATTATTATTATTATTATTTTATCATGGCTAATGTTGAAGATGTAGAGGGTGAAGGGAGTGTTCAAGGTAATGGACCTCCACAATTCAATGATCAACCTAATTTTCGAACTCTTAGAGAGTATCTTCACCCAGCTAGACAAAGTACACCTTCGTGTATTATCTTACCTCTTAACCAACAAGCTTTCAATTTGAAACCGGGCATGATTCAACTTCTTCCCACATTTCATGGTATGGATTCTGAAAATCCATACATACACATTAAAGACTTTGAAGAGGTATGTAATACTTTTATTGATAGAACATGCACCGAGGAAACCATTCGGCTTAAATTGTTCCCATTCTCTCTAAAGGATAAAGCCAAGCTTTGGCTAAACTCCTTGCGTCCTAGGTCTATAGGTACATGGAGAGAAATGCAAGCTGAATTTTTGAAAAAATACTTCCCCACTCATAGGACAGCAGCCTTACAACGTCAAATGATGAATTTTTCTTGTAGTCCAAATGAGTCATTTCACCAAGCTTGGGAAAGGTTTAAAGACTTGTTAAATGCATGCCCTCACCATGGTTTTGAGATGTGGAGGTTAGTGAGTTTCTTTTATGACTCTCTTACCGCAGATTTTAAAAAGCTAGTGTCAACCATGTGTAATGGTGAGTTTTATGACAAAGAACCAAGTGAGGCCTTTGATTTTTTTGATCAATTGGCTGAAAACACAAAGCAATGGGAGACTTCTCTCCCAGTTCATGTTGAGTCTAGAAACACCATTTCTCATTCAAGTGGGAAGTTTCAATTAAAAGAGACTGATGACCTCAATGCTAGATTAGCCTCATTGGCTAGGAAAGTAGAGTCTCTTGAGATTAAAAAAGTGCATGTTATAAGTGAACAACAAGAGGAAAGTTGTGTTGTTTGTGAGAGCAAAGGGCATAGGACAACTGAGTGTCCTACCATTCCAGCCTTCAAGGAAGTGCTATATGGCCAAACTTCTGATTCAAGTAATGTTAGAAAGCCATTTCCAAACCAAGTAGGCAATCCCTACTCTGAGACCTATAATCCTGGATGGAGGAACCACCCAAATTTTGGATGGAGAAATGAGGGCTCTTCAGTACCTCAAACATTTCAACCTCCACCCCAACCATTTCATGCTTCCACACATAACACATACCAACCACCTCATAAGAGATCCTTAGAGGATACTCTTCAACAATTCATGCAAACACAAGGAGGAATCAACAACCAAGTTTACAAATTCCAAGACCAGACCAATAGGACCTTAGATGACATTCGAAGTCAACTAACTAAGTTGACTCAATCACTAAGCATTCAAGAGAAGGGAAAAATCCCAGCTCAACCAATGCCCAATCCTAGAGGTCAGGTACACATGAGTGAATCCTCACCTAGTGAGCCTTCAAACCATGAACATGTCCAAGCCATCACTACCCTTAGAAGTGGAAAGATTGTTGACAAAGGTGTAGGTTTTAGGATTCCTAAAGGTATTATAGAGGAGAAATCTAGGGAAAGTGAAGAGGGAATCAAAACACAAGTGACAAATGAGAGTTTGAGTGACAAAGAAGGTGAGATAAATGAGAAAGAGATGAGTGAGAAAGGAGATGATTCAAGAAAAATTGGAGTCAAAATGAGTGATTTAGAATTTGTTCCTAGAGCACCATTTCCACAAAGGTTAGGGAAACCTAAACAAGATCTTATGAACTCAGAAATCTATGAATTGTTCAAACAAGTGAAAGTCAATATTCCACTCCTTGATGCAATTAAACAAGTTCCATCTTATGCAAAGTTTCTTAAGGATTTATGCACAGTCAAAAGGAGATTGAATGTGAAAGAAAGAGCTTTTCTAACTGAACATGCTAGTGCTATCATCCAGTTTAAGACCCCTCCCAAATACAAAGATCCTGGTTGTCCTACCATTTCATGCATTATTGGAAGTCATAAGATAGATCAAGCTTTGTTGGATTTAGGAGCAAGTGTGAATTTAATACCATACACTGTTTACGAACAATTAGGTTTAGGAGAAATCAAGCCTACTCGAATCACCCTTCAATTAGCTGATAGGTCAATCAAGATTCCTAGGGGTATCGTTGAGGATGTGTTGGTCCAAGTAGATAAATTCTACTTTCCTGTTGATTTTGTAGTGTTAGACACCGCACCAATTCAAGGTTCTAATGCCCCCATCCCAGTCATCTTAGGGAGACCTTTCCTAGCTACATCCAATGCCTTAATTAACTGTAGGAATGGGGTGATGAAATTGTCTTTTGGGAATATGACTGTGGAGATGAACATATTCAATGTTTCCAAACAAATCGGGGAACATGAGGACATTAGAGAGGTAGATTTCATCCAAACAGTTTGTCAAGAACACTTTGAGAGAGTGTGGATCAAGGATCCATTGGAGAGAACTTTAATTCATGATGAAAGATTTTATTCTTTGGAATGTGTTGATGAGGAGGTAAGAGAACTCGAGACTTATCTAGATCCAATGCCTATTATGTCAATAGGTCAATGGACCCCATCATTTGAGCCTTTGATTTCACCCCAAGTGAAAGTTGAGGAATCTCTTGTCCAGCCTGATAAACTAGAAAGGAAGCCTTTACCGAGTGATCTTAAGTATGCATTTCTAGGGGAAGATGAATCATATCCTATTGTGATCTCATCAAAACTTAGCATAGAGCAAGAACACAAACTTTTGAGAGTGGTGAGAAAACACAAGAAAGCAATTGGGTGGAAAATTACTGACTTGAAAGGAATTAGCCCTCTTTTACGTACACATAGAATCTATCTTGAAGAAGAGGCTAAATCTGTGAGGCAAATGCAAAGACGATTGAACCCAAACATGAAGGAAGTAGTGAGAGGTGAAGTGCTTAAGCTACTTGATGCAGGTATCATTTACCCTATTGCAAACTCAAAATGGGTTAGTCCAACCCAAGTTGTCCCAAAAAAATCTGGAGTCACGGTAGTGAAGAATGAAAATAATGAGCTGGTACCAACTAGAATCCAAACTGGATGGCGTATGTGCATTGATTATCGTAAATTGAACATGGTGACTAGGAAGGACCATTTTCCACTTCCATTTTTAGACCAAGTGCTTGAAAGAGTAGCTGGAAGAGCTTTCTATTGTTTTCTGGATGGATACTCAGGTTACAACCAAATTGAGATTTCTTTAGAAGACCAAGAAAAAACCACTTTCACTTGTCCTTTTGGTACTTATGCTTATAGAAGAATGCCATTTGGTTTGTGTAATGCACCAGCCACTTTTCAAAGGTGTATGATGAGTATCTTTAGTGACATGGTGGAAAATTTTTTGGAAGTTTTTATGGATGATTTTTCAGTTTATGGGGATTCTTACGAGTTGTGTCTAATGAATCTAGAAAAAGTTCTTGAAAGGTGTGAAGAGAGCAATCTTGTACTCAATTGGGAGAAGTGTCATTTTATGGTGACACATGGCATTGTTTTAGGTCACATTGTCTCTTCAAAAGGGATAGAGGTAGATAAGTCAAAAGTGGAAGTCATTCAAAAATTAACTACCCCTAAGACTGTGAAAGATGTGAGATCTTTTTTAGGACATGCTGGTTTTTATCGAAGATTCATTCATTCTTTTAGTACCATTGCCAAACCATTGTGTAACTTGTTGTCACAAGATGTCCCATTTGATTGGACATCAAAATGTCAAGAAGCTTTTGAAAAGCTTAAAGGGTTGTTGACAACTGCACCAATCATGCAAGCTCCTGATTGGTCGTTACCATTTGAACTGATGTGTGATGCTAGTGATTTTGCGGTTGGGGCTGTTTTAGGGCAAAGAAAAGACAAGAAACCTCATGTCATATATTATGCTAGCAAGACTTTGAATGATGCTCAATTGAATTACACTACAACTGAAAAAGAACTCTTAGCTGTGGTCTTTGCATTAGACAAGTTTAGGTCTTATTTGGTTGGATCTCTTGTTATTGTTTTCACTGATCATGCAGCATTGAAATATTTGCTCACAAAACAAGATGCCAAACCACGTTTGATTCGATGGATCCTCCTACTCCAAGAGTTTAACATTGAAATTCGAGATAAAAAGGGAGTAGAGAATGTAGTAGCTGATCATTTGTCTCGTCTTTCAAGCTATAAGACCATAATTGATGAATCTCCAATAAATGAACTCTTTGCTGATGAAAATTTATTTTGTGCAGGTACTGTCTCTTACATTGGTTCTCCATGGTATGCTGACATAGCAAATTACCTAGCCACAAGTCAGATTCCTTCTCATTGGTCTAAACTTGACAAACAAAAATTCTTGCGCAATGTGCGCACCTTTTTTTGGGATGACCCCTACCTATTTAAATATTGTCCTGACCAAATTATTAGGCGGTGCATCCCTGATCATGAAATTCCAAGGGTCATTAATTTTTGTCATGCATTAGCCTGTGGTGGGCATTTCTCTTCCAAGAAAACCATTGCCAAAATCTTGCAGTGTGGTTTTTATTGGCCTACCATGTTTAAAGATGTTCATGCCTTCTGTGTTGCATGTGACAGATGCCAACGACTAGGTAGCCTCACTAGGCGTAACATGATGCCCCTTAACCCCATCCTTGTTTTGGAAATATTTGATTGTTGGGGGATTGATTTCATGGGACCTTTTCCAAGTTCATTTGGTTACCAATTCATCCTTGTAGCTGTTGATTATGTGTCTAAATGGGTGGAGGCCATTGCATCTCGAACCAATGACCATCGAGTAGTGGTCAAATTCTTGAAAGAAAATATTTTCTCTCGTTTTGGCATGCCCCGGGCTATGATTAGTGATGGGGGAAAACATTTTTGTAACAAGCCCGTTGGGATTTTGATGAGAAAATATGGTGTAATTCACAAGGTCAGTACCCCCTATCACCCACAGACTAGTGGCCAAGCTGAGTTGGCAAATAGGGAGATCAAGAACATTTTAGAGAAAACAGTCAATCCAAACCGTAAAGATTGGTCCCTACGACTAGTTGATGCTTTATGGGCATATCGCACTGCTTATAAGACCTCTTTAGGAATGTCTCCTTATAGGCTAGTTTATGGAAAGCCTTGTCATCTCCCTGTTGAGATTGAGCACCATGCATATTGGGCCATTCGGCAATTCAATGACAATGAAAATGAGGTTGGCAAAAATAGAAAGCTTCAATTGGATGAATTAGAGGAGCTAAGAAATGATGCATTTGAAAATGCAAAAATTTCAAAACATAAGATGAAAACTTTGCATGATAAACATATTCTTAGAAAATCCTTTCATGTTGGTCAAAAGGTTCTCTTGTATAATTCACGATTACATCTCTTTCCTAGGAAGTTGAGGACAAAATGGATTGGTCCATTTGTGATTAAATCCATCTCTGAGCATGGTGCATTTGAGGTAGAAAATCCCAAGAATGGAAATATTTTCAAAGTAAATGGTCATCGATTGAAACTTTATCTTGAAAATGTTGTGGCTGAAGTTGAGACATTGGATCTTGAAGATCCAATACCATTGTAGTATCAAAAGTAATGAGTTTTTATTTTTATTTTTATTTTCATTTTCATTTTTTTCTTCTTTCTTCCATCTCTTATATTTTCTTGTTCATGCATTCGGGACAATGCATTATTTTAAGTTGGGGGGTGTGAGGTTCTTTATTTTCAAAAAAAAAAAAAAAAAACATCAATGTTTTCTTTTATGTTTTCTTTTAGTTGTGATATGCAGGTTAAAAAAAAATCAAGCAAGAAGTCAGCTCATGCCCAATTCAATCAGACATTCATCCTTGAAAACAGAAGGGGAGTAACAATTTTCTAATCTTTATACTTTTCTTCTCTTTCTCTTTTACATTGAGGATAATGTAAAACTTAATTTTAGATATTTCATTATGTTGAATGCTTGAGATAACCATGCTTGTTAAAAAAAAAAAAAATACTTGCATTGGTATGTGAATGAGACTTGTTTAGGATCATCATTACCTTTTTGGGTTCATTATTGTGTTGAACATTGCATGCTTTAATTTGGGATAGATAATATCTTATAAAGCAAGATATAACATATTTTTTTTTAAGATTACTGAAGTACATCTTTCCTTGTAAAAGTTGTGTGAGTTGTGTGAATATGCATGAAAGATGAGTATGATGCTTTACTTGTGATTATCCCTTTTGATCTAGTCCTAAACAAGGTTTAAGTAAATAGAGTAATAATCATTACATAAATAAATAAATAAATAAATGTGTACAAAGTTCTATCTACTCCAATGTTTTGAGTTGCTTAGTAACTAGGGGTATTCATCACAAATGTTTATCTTTACGTCAAACGGCAGCTTGAAATATGAGTATGCAAAGCACTTTAAGTTTGTGACTTTGTGAGTAACCGGGTGCATTCATCACAAATGTTTGTATTCGCGTCAAAAGGGAAGTGACTACTTAAAGACAAAAAATAAATCATATCTTATTAAAAAAAAAAAAAAAAAACAAAGAAAGAAAAAAAGAAAGAAAAAAAATATATAGATATTTCTCTAGTTTGCTACCTTGTTTGTGTTGGTGAGAAGGGAAGATTACAAGTTGAGTTTTCGTATGAATCAATTATGTTGGTTGCACGATAAATATGACTGAATTTGGAAATTTTGTATGGATGTTTGATTTAGAGAATGTGAGTATGCTTATTTTTCTTTATTTGCTATTGTGTACACTAAGTTAAAGATACCAATGTTTGCATGATAGGTCCTTCAAGTGTGATGAATCGAGCCTAATTATGGTTGTTATTATTATTATTTTTATTTTAAAGGTTTTATGTTTTGTTTTGCTTGAGGACTAGCAAAATCTAAGTTGGGGGGTGTGATTGTGCATCAAAAGTGTCATTAAGTCTCTTATTTTACATATGTATTTATTGTTTTTATTTGGTTTTTTTTTATAATAATTGATGTGCTTTTTAGTAATGAAGTTTGTTTTAATGTTTCGATAGGTTTTTGGAGCTTAAATGAATTAATTCACAAAATTCAACGTCGGAATTCAGAACAAAGAATTGAAGAGACATTTAGTTGAAGATTGAAGCAAATCTTGGTTCAAATAAGTGCTCCAAATTTGTCCCAAAAATCAATTCTATTCTAATTCTAGAAAAGAATATCATATGATTTATTTCAAGCCCAAACTTGCCTTATGTTGTGTGCAAAATTCAACCATTAAACACTCAAGGTTTCAATGTCAATCTTAGCCCAAATAATAAGTACATTTGTATACTTATTTGATGCTCAAATTCAGCCCAAATTCAGCCCCAAATCAGCCCTAAATCAACCCCAAATCAACCTTCAAATCAACCCAAACACAATCCATGATCTTACATGTCCACACAACAAATAACAATTGATTTATTTTGGGCAATCCATTGATCCAAGAAGGCAAGCACATGGATGGAAAGCTGGAGGGGATATTTTAACATTATTTTGGGTCAAAAAGAAGAAGGAGACACCTCATAAATGAGGAAGAAAAACGTGCACCAAAGTAGTTGTAAAGCTGTCTTGATTTGATTTTTCAGAACACCTTTCGGTGTTTTGCCCATAACTTTTGACTCAGGTGTCCAAATGAGCTGTTCTTTAATGATCTGGAAAGGTGACAGAATTGCCTATAAATATGTCTCTAATAGACTTCTCCAAAAAAAGCTTCTAAGAGGGTCGAATTTCTGTCCAAAGTTAGAGTCAGATTTGTGTCCGAATTTTTTCTGAAATTGTATTGTGTTCTTCTTTATAGATTTCGGTTCTTTAGTTTGTAAAACTTATTTTTTCAGTTGGATTCAAGTTCTTTCATGTTTATTGAAGTGTTCTTATATATAATCATGGTTGGCTAAACTCTTTCTTGGATCCAAATCAAGGATAATGGTGATTGAGGTGAGTTCTTTAGGATATGAATGAATCTTAATGTTTATCTTCTTATTTTCTTCATGAATGATTTATTATTGTAAAGAAATTTTAGAAATCATTTAGGTAATGTTATAATCTTGAATTTTTATGCACAAACTTTAGTTTTGGTATAGAGATTGCTTGATTCAATGTCTTACTTAATATGAAAGTACTAGTTCATTCTTAAGCAATAATCAATCTTCATCTTTCTAATCTTCATTGTAATATCTTCTGATCTAATATCACCATCGTTGATATTAGGTTGAGTTATCTTATATATGTTGAAGAAATCACCAATACATCACCATTAAAATTGATTTGGACCAAGACTTACTTTTCTTGTCATTTAAAATCTATTTACATTTTTTTTATCTTTGAAAACAAATCCATCAATTATTTTCAACCAAGTTATTGTTAATTTAATTTCTCTTGAGTTTTTTTTTTGTTACTTAGCTTAATTTCCAGATCTAGCTCTCTGTGGATATGACCTCGATCTTACCGAGTTAATTGCTACATCGCACACTCGTGCACTTGCGAGTTAAAACAAGCCGATCATAAAAAGCGGTCAAGCAATAATCAATCACTTCATAATGAAAATAATGAGAATAACCGAGCTAGAACACTTAGAGACCACTTGAATCCCACAAGAACAAGTGCACCATCATGCATAGTTTTTCCTCCCAATGCATCTCATTTTAATTTTAAACTAGGGATTATTCAACTTTTACCTTCTTTTCATGGTTTGGAATTGGAAAATCCATACTTGCATTTAAGAGAATTTGAGGAGGTCTGCAACACATATAATAATTTAAATTGTAGCATGAACACCATTAGATTAAAGCTTTTTCCTTTTTCATTAAAAGATAAAGCTAAAACATGGCTACAAAATTTGAGACCAGGATCCATTCGTGCTTGGGATGAAATGCAACAACAGTTTTTAAAGAAGTTTTTCCCATCTCATAGAACAAACTCTTTCAAGAGACAAATCACCACTTTCACTCAAAAACCAGGAGAAACATTTTACCAATGTTGGGATAGGTATCGAGACTTGCTTAGTACTTGCCCTCATCATGGTTTTGAAACATGGAGATTGGTTTCACATTTCTATGAAGGGTTAACACCTAAAGATAGGCAAATGGTTGAATTGATGTGCAATGGAACTTTTGAAGATAAAGACCCTGATGAAGCAATGGAGTACTTAGACTTGTTAGCTGAAAATGCTCAAAATTGGGACACTGCGGGTACTTGTGAGGCACCGAGTAAAACTCAACCTCATACATCTAATGGAGGTATGTACAACTTTAGGGAAGATCATGACCTTCAAGCCAAGTTTGCATCTTTAGCTAGAAAAGTCGAGGCACTAGAATTAAAAAAGAGTGGTCAATTAAAATCTGTTGAAAACATTGTGTGTCAAATCTGTCAAACAAATGAACACTCAACCAGTAACTGTCCAACCTTACCTTCTTTTAAGGAATGTCTCCATGAACAAGCCCATGCTTTAAACAGTTTTCAAAGGGCCAACCAAAACCCATACTCCCAAACATACAACCCTGGTTGGAGAAATCACCCAAATTTCAGTTGGAAGAGTGAGAACAACAATGCACAAACTTCACAACCACCATTTCAAGCACACCACAATTTCCAAAATTCTCATGGATATGCACCTCCTTATGCTCCACCTCCTAGAAGAAATCTTGAGGAAACATTGCATGCATTCATTGAAAAGCAAGAGACAATCAATACTCAACTTGCTCAAAACATGACAGATTTTAAAGATACTCTTGCAAAATTAACATCTGCTCTCAGTTTCCAAGAGAAAGGTAAGTTTCCATCTCAACCGCAACAAAATCCCAAGGGGCAATACAATGCAAATGCAAGTAGTTCCGGAAGCCAACACATGGATCAAGTCAAATCAGTCACTACTCTGCACAGTGGTAAGGTTATTGAAAAACCCTCTCTTGAACCTTATGAGAAAGATGATGAGTCAATCTCTGAGGGTAAGGAAGGGGATGAATCTGAAAATTGCAAAGAAACGACTGATTCACCGCCACCACTTCCATTTCCTCATGCCATGACTAAACAAAGGAAAGTCAATCACAACTCTGAAATCTTTGAAACTTTCAAACAGGTAAGGATCAATATACCTTTGTTGGATGCTATTAAACAGGTTCCTTCCTATGCTAAATTTTTAAAAGATCTATGCACTGTGAAGAGGAAACTGAATGTGAAAAAGAAAGCCTTTCTAGCCGAACAAGTAAGCGCTATTCTTCAAAACAATAATGCTTTGAAATATAAAGACCCTGGTTGTCCTACAATTTCTTGCTTTATTGGAGAGCATAAAATTGAAAGAGCCTTACTTGATCTTGGTGCTAGTGTGAATTTACTTCCATATTCAGTTTTTCAAAGTCTCAATCTAGGTGAGTTAAAACCAACTTCTATATCTCTTTTACTTGCCGATAGATCTGTAAAAGTGCCTAGAGGAATAATTGAAGACGTGTTAGTACAAGTCGATAAATTCATTTATCCTGTGGATTTTATTGTCTTGGACACAGAACCTGTTGAAGCATGTAATTCATTTCCTGTTATTTTAGGACGTCCGTTTCTTGCAACCTCTAACGCATTGATTAATTGTAGGAATGGACTGATGAAGCTATCATTTGGAAACATGACATTGGAGATGAATATTTTCAACATTTGCAAGCAACCTGGAGATGATAATGATTTACAAGAAGTAGATCATATTGATGAATTAGTTTATGATCAACTTGAATCTACTTTAAGTAAAAATGAATTGGATGAAACTGAAGATTTGCAAATGGTTTATTCTGAGGAAGAAATCACGAATGAAACAAGCACCGAAAATGTTGATGCGAATCTTTTGTCAACAGTGACAACAGATTCGACATCTGACATCACACCAATCGATGATTACTTTCCTAACAAATCCTTACTTTCTCTTAGTTCAATGCCTTGGTATGATAAAAATATTAATTTTCTTGCTTTAGGAGATTTGCTAGCTGATTGGAGTACCCAAGACAAAGAAAAGTTTTTGAACGAAGTGAAGAGCTTTTATTGTGATGACCCTAACTTATTCAAATATTGTCCTGATCAAATATTTCAAAGATTCATTCCCGACAATGAGGTAAGTAGTGTCATTAAACTTTGTCATTCTGAAGCATGTGGAAGTTATTTCTCGTCAAAAAAGACTGCTGCAAAAATCTTTCAAAATGGATTTTATTGGCCCACCATGTTCAAGGACACACATGCATTCTGTAAAACTTGTGAAAATTGTCAAAAAATTGACACTGGTCAAAAAGTTTTGTTTTATGATTCTCAACTCTATGCACTCCCTAAAAAGCTAAGATTAAGATGGACCAATCCTTATGGGGCCTGTGATATTGAGAATTCAATGAATGATAATGATTTTAAGGAAAATGGACATCGTTTGAAAGCTTACTTTGATAATTTTCCTAGTGAAAATGAATCAGCTGGTTTGAATGATCTTGTAGATAAAGGTTGATTATTTTGTTTTTCTCACATTTTCTTTTTTTTATGTTTCTTTTTGAGTGATTTTTGCTAGTTTCTCTCACCCCGGTCAAATGGCGGATAACGGTACTCCGTGACTTAAGTCGGTTCTTTCAGTTTCCCATAATTACTGATATTTGTGTATATATTTGTGCAATTCTTTGAATCTCTCTTCCAATTCTCATTTGAAAATGGACACTAATCTTGAAAAATTGAAAAAGTATTTTCCCGCTCTACCTCAGAATGCGATTACAAAAATTTACCGTGCTAGATGTGTAAGATTGAGATTATTAATGAATCATGGAATTCTTGAAGATATTCGTTGGTTGATTGAAGCAAAGGTCCGATTATCAAGTGAGTCCTCTAACTTCATTTCACACATGCCTGGAACAGGTAAAAGCACTTTTGCAAAGAAGCGTCGTGCAAAACGACTGGATGTCTGTCATCGATGTGCTAGATGGACTTGTAATACACAATGTCATTCTTTAGGAATGGTATCTATAAACCGTGAAGATAAAATACAATTCATTAAGGATGGCCTGAGTAAGGAGTCTTTAGATAATCTTCTATTGACTCTTGAGACGCATCCTACTGGAGATGTGCATCGTGTAATTCATGATTTATGGCCTCTATTTCATAAAGAACATGATCGACTTAGTCTTGGGAATCTGACTAAAAAAGACCCTGTTTGCCAGTTTTTAAGAAAATTGGATGGGAAGCCTATCCCCGACCCATAGAGGGCGTTTAAGCCGTTCTTGAACGTAAAACCAAGGGAAGATGTGAGCCACAATCACAACTACCTGTACATACACATGCTTTTTTCAAAAGTAAATAAATAAATAAATAAAAAGAGAGAGAGAGAGTGTGAGACTCCAGCTGGCCTACATATAGATGTTATGATTGCCTTTCTAATTTCTCATCTATAAAACCCTCTTTTCCTTCCTTTCATTTCTACTCAACCCATACATTCAACAAATACAGAAGTGTGTAGAAATGGCAAGTTCCTCAAGTCATCAAATAAGAAATATTTGTGTTTTTGGTGGATCTAGTCCTGGGAAAGAAAAGGAGTTTTTAGAATCAGCAAACCATCTTGGTCAGGTGCTAGCTGAGAGAAAGATTCATTTAGTGTATGGGGGAGGCAGTCTTGGGTTAATGGGAGGTGTGTCAATAGCTGCATTTTTAGGAGGTAGTCAAGTTTTAGGAATCGTCCCTGAAGCTTTGGCACAAGGGGACATCATTGGAAAAACAATTGGAGAGGAACTTCAGGTCTCCACAATGTCGGCTCGAATGAATGCAATGTTTAACCATGCTGATGCTTTCATTGTTTTACCAGGTGGTCTAGGCACATTGGAAGAGATCTTTCATATTTCCTCTTGGGCTCAATTGCACATTCACCATAAACCCATAGGTTTGTTAAATGTTAATGGTTATTATGATAAGTGGTTGTCTTTTCTTGATCATGCTGTGGAACAGGAATTTTTAACATCTTCTACACGACAAATCATAATCTCTGCTACTACTGCTGAACAATTGATTGACCAACTACAATCTTTCTTTCCTGTGATTGATCCTTCCATGAGTCGCATAAATTGGTCATCTAAGGAAAGCCGTAAAAAGCTTAGATTGGATTTGAGCCTTCATTTGTGAATTTTTGTGTCTTTTGGTTTTATTATTATGTTTTGTTATTTCTTATTTTTGTTTCAGTGTGTTTCAGGTTTTGTTAGTGTTCGTTATTTCAGGTGATATCTTTTATACTCTATCTTTCTACCTTAGAACATTGAGGACAATGTCTCGTTTTGGTTGGGGGGAGAGGGTAGTAGTTGATAAAAAAAAAAAAATTGTTTTCCATTTCATAAAGCATATGCAACATTGTTGTTACTAGGATGGCGGAGTAAAGGAGCTCTTTTGTTAAATTGACTCTTGAGACGCATCTTAGTAACCATTCTTAACAAAGTCTATTATAATACTTCCTGAAATATTCAGGTTTACAAACTCTCGCATTGTTATCACTTAATTCTGCTCACATACTTATTTAACATGTATTCTTAAACCTTAATTTACACACACACACTTTAACATATGATTGTGGGTTGCATATTGGATTATTACATTATTTATGTTCTTTTGTTAAAGGTAACAACTAATGGAAAGGGATTGTATATAATTAAAAAAAAAACATGAAAAAAAAAGAAAGAAAAAAAAAAGAAAAAAAGAAAAAAAATGATGATAATAAAAATGTAGATAAGTTTGATTTCGTAGCCTCCCTAACCTAAGCAATTAAGCCCGAAGGGGTGTTTTAACACCTAATACCCTAAAGTCAACTGACTTGGGAGCTATTGGCCCAACGCTTGTTACATGGGTTGAGGAGAAAAGCTTAAGGGAATCAAACATTGCACTATCTACAAATCAGTATCTGCGACCCGAGTTACTAAGCTCGTAGGGGTGTCTTAACACCTAATGCCCTAAGACCAACTGGTTTGGGAGTCATTAGCTGAAAGCTCGTTACATGGGTTAAAGATGCATGATGTTTTAAATTGTATGTATATATATTTTTTTAAAAAAAGACAAAAAAAAAAGAAAAAAACAAAGACAAAAATAATAATCCCAACCCAAGGAAGTTAACCTTAAACATTAGAACAAAAATTTTGTTTTCTTCCAAGAAAAGCCCCATAATTATGTGTTGATACATTGAGCACAAAAGAAAGGTTTATTAATATCTTGTTAAGTGGTATTGAGCAGATATATAAATTTAATGAGAGTTTGTTTATCTGGATAGACTAATGGAAGTTAAATGATGAATACCTTGCTTTGTGGAATATACAAATTGTTTTTCTATTTTACGCTTTGATTACTAGGGACTAGTAATAAGCTGGTTGGGGGGTGTGATTAGTACTTAAAAGTGCATTTTTATCATGGTTTTATATCATCATTTTGCACTTGAAGTATCAATAACTCCTTAACTAAAATATGTTTTATAATAATGTATCTAATAATATAAGATACCTATAATTTGTGGTAAATGTCTATTTTTAATGCAGGTCTATCACATAAATGAAAGGATTGATTGATGACTTGAAGAACTTAAATTGCATGGATAAAGAGATGGTCAAACTTAGAGAAGAGATGTCGGTGCAATCCAAACCGGAACACTGTTCGGTAATTGGGTTATATCTGGAGCTATATATCTCAGATTTAGGTCCAATTTATATGGATGGAAAGGTAAGACATAGGCCTACAACTTTTATATGGAGCCCAAGATCTAAAAAGGCCATTATCAAGTCCAAATTGTAGCAACAACAAAGAAGCCCGAATCTGTCTTCCAGCCCGAGCACTGTTCGGTATTTTGGCCATATCTGGAGTTCTAGAAGTCCAAATGAGCTGAATTGTTTACACAAGAAAGCTGAGACAATTGCCCACAACTTTCATGTTTGCAACTGGCTCGAGTTTTGACGTTATCAATGACGTTTTGGGCAGACAAGAGAAGATAAGGATTGTCACCAAGTTAAAAGTTGGCCACCCAGTTATCAATTAGTCATCAAATCAATAGTTCCCAATTTTGGCCTATAAAAGGAGGCATTTGCCATGCATTTAGGCATCTTGGTTTCCAGATCAAGATCATGCTCTTCCTTTCTCTCTTTGTATTTTTTATGCTTTGTTTTCATTAATATTAAGTTTATGCCTTTCATTTCCTTTCCTTTACTTAGTTAACTTTTATGTTCTTATTTTGTTTATCTATTTTGCTTTCTTTCATTATGTCTAGCTAAGTTAGTTATGTCAAGGTGAAAAGGTTACACTAATGGTGTAAGAATAAGTATAATGTAAACTTAATATGGACTTTAATGTTTGATACTAACATGTTTTGTATTTGTTATCTTGTTCACTCTTTAATACTTTGCTTGTTAAATGACTAATCTTGATTTATGTTGTATAACACTTGGTACAACAAATGCTTGGCACTTTCATAGCCCATAATGTATGGTATAACCGACACCTGAGCTATGAAAGGAACTTGATTTGTTGTTAACATAAGTTATAATCATGAATGCTTGACGAGATTTATAAGTACTAGCATTAATCGAATAAGATGACTAATGTAATCATGTTAACAATCTATAATCTGATTGGAACCTCCTTTGTGTGTGGTTTCCAATTGAATAATAAGAGTTTATATTATACTTGTTTGACATACCATTAGTGGAACCTCTAACCTTGACCATTTGTTATTATTATTGTTTAATCCTTACATTAATTTTTCATCTCCAAGTTCTCATCATTATTATTATTATTATTACTACTATTATTATTACTACTACTACTACTACTAGTACTATTATTATTATTATTATTATTATTATTATTATTATTATTAGTATTATTATTATTAGTATTACTAGTATTACTATTATTATTATTATTATTATTATTATTATTAGTATTACTATTATTATTATTATTATTATTGTTATTATTGTTATTATTATTATTGTTATTGTTATTGTTATTGTTATTGTTATTGTTGTTGTATTATTGTTATTTATAATTTATACAAATAACCTCCCTGTGGTTCGACCCCGGTCTTACCGGGTTATTTATTACTTCGACACTCCTGCACTTGGGAGAAGACAACAATCTTTTCGTCGTGTCACATAGCTTTGAGTTATGACTATGATTTTACCAAGATAGAAGAGATGGAAAGGCATATATGTGTTCCCTGAAACGTGCATGACTCAGAAGCTTTACAAATTGTCCTCCATGATGCAGGATTCATTTACCCCATCACGGATAGTGAATGGGTGGTGCCTATCTTTTTGGTGCCGAAAAAGATTGGAATTACATTGAGATAAATACAAAATAATGCTTATGAGAATGCAAGGATTTACAATGAAAAGACTAAAAGTCTTCATGACCGAATGATTACAAGAAAAGAGTTTAATGTCGGAGACAAAGTTCTTCTTCATCATTCGCGTTTGAAACTTTTTCCTAAAAAGTTGCGCTCTCGTTGGATTGGACCCTTTATTGTTTCTAATATTTTTCCTTATGGTGCAGTTGAAATTACAAGTTTAGAAACCAAAAAAGTACTCAAGGTCAATGGGCATCACTTGAAACCTTTCTATGAAGGTTGGATGGTAGAACTCACTACTTCTGTGGAGTTAGCTGAACCAATCTATGAAGAATGAGCATACAACATATTAAGCCAATGATATAAAACAAAAGTGCTTACTAGAGGCAACCCAGCATAAAAAAAAATAGATTTGCTTTCTTTTTCCTTAATCTTTCATTTTTCACATGTTACTTTATTTTTGTCATTCTCCTATATTCTTTTTCTTTTATTTCAACATTGAGGACAATATTGTGTTTTAAGTGTGGGGGTATTGGGAGAATGTTGGTTTTTTTATTTTGGTTTTTTTTGTTATTCCTAAAAAACTTTTTTGTGTTTGATCTTTTGAACTCCTATTGGTTTATGAGAATGTGAGTATTATATATAAGAATTAATTGAGATAGACGGAGATATGAATAGAATGAAGGAGTATGCATGCAAGTTTTAAGATTTAATTGGTTTAGTGATTGACTTTGAGAATATGTCATGTTGACTTTATAGTGTTATACCAATGCAAGCTTTTAAGCCTTCAACATTATATTCTTTAATTGTGCATTTTTGTCAATTATATGTATCTCTAGAACTTGCTTCATGTCTTGTTGAGATTACATTCGCATTACACATATACATGAAGATGATAAAGGCATTAAGAATTTTAACCACTTAAGCCAAAAAGCCAACCTAAAGCATATTATCCTTAGAGAGCCCTTTTTGAGCTTGTTTATCTTTTCTTTGCTTTATCCATGTATAAGCCTTAACTTTATATATGTTTTTCTTTTCCCTTGGCCGAGGATTAGTAGAGCATATACTTGTGATATTTCATGGAATTATGGTTGAAAATTATGTGAAAAGAAAGAAGAAGTGATGCTTGATGAAAAGATGGGCAAAATTATGAAAAAAGAAAAAGGAAAAAAAAGGAAAAGAAAGAAAAAAGAAAAAGAAAAAAATGTTCCTTTATGTTCTTAGGATTTTATGTTGAAAACTTTTGAATTCAAAAGAAGTTAAGCAATGGTGATTAAAGATGAAAAATTTATGTGCTTTAATGGAATATCTTGTTTGAAATATCATTTTTTAGAATGTTCTACTTTCTTTGGTTTAAACCTTTTCTTTTACTCTCTTTTACCTCACCTTAACTTTAGCCCCATTATAACTAGAAAATAAGACATTTTGATTCATGTATTGTTTGTAATATGTTCGTAATGGAGATGAGATTAAAGAGCAAGCTTATGGTAGAACATATTCATTGATTGAATTTGAGAGATTTAAACATGTAAGCTGTAAACACATAAGTGTTGGAGTGTATATTAATGAGAGGACCTATCAATTTGGCATGACATAGATTTCACTTAAATCCTGACGATTAATTGAGTTTTGAAGTTTTCATGTAAAGAAATTCATGAAAATTTATATTCTTTATCCTTCTTAATTATGTTCTTATTTATAATGCATATATTCTTGGATATTGATGGAAGATTAGGAGATTAGTCATAGTGATTTGATTTAATTTAACTTCAATTTGATTTTACCTATCCTTTAACTTAAAACACATATAACTTAAAACACAATGCATCTTTAACCCATATATCAAGTTTTAGGCTAATGACTCCTAGACTAGTTGGTTTTAGGGTCTTAGGTATTGAGATACCCTTACGAGCTTAGTAACTCGAGTTGTAGATACTGATACGTAGATGGTGCAATGTTTGATTCCCTTAAGCTTCTCTCCTTAACCCATGTGATTGTGCATCAAAAGTGTCATTAAGTCTCTTATTTTACATATGTATTTATTGTTTTTATTTGGTTTTTTTTTATAATAATTGATGTGCTTTTTAGTAATGAAGTTTGTTTTAATGTTTCGATAGGTTTTTGGAGCTTAAATGAATTAATTCACAAAATTCAACGTCGGAATTCAGAACAAAGAATTGAAGAGACATTTAGTTGAAGATTGAAGCAAATCTTGGTTATAATAAGTGCTCCAAATTTGTCCCAAAAATCAATTATATTCCAATTCTAGAAAAGAATATCATATGATCTATTTTAAGCCTAAACTTGCCTTATGTTGTGTGCAAACTTCAACCATTAAACACTCAAGGTTTCAATGTCAATCTTAGACCAAATAATAGGTATATTTGTATACTTATTTGATGCTTAAATTCAGCCTCAAATCAGCCCCAAATCAACCTTCAAATCAGCCCCAAATCAACCTTTAAATTAGCCCAAACACAATCCATGATCTTACATGTCCACACAACAACAATTGATTTATTTTGGGTAATCCATTGATCCAAGAAGGCAAGCACAAGGATGGAAAGCTGGAGGGGATATTTTTACATTATTTTGGGTAAAAAAGAAGAAAGAGATAGCTCATAAATGAGGAAGAAAAACGTGCACCAAAGTGGTTGTAAAGCTGTCATGATTTGATTTTTCAGAACATCTTTCAGTTTTTTGCCCATAACTTTTGACTCAGGTGTCAAAATGAGCTGTTCTTTAATGATCTAGAAAGGTGACAGAATTTCCTATAAATATATCTCTAATAGACATCTCAAAAAAAGGCTTCTAAGGGGTTGTAAATTACTGTCCAAAGTTACCATCAGATTTGTGTCTGAATTTTTACTGAAATTGTGTTGTGTTCTTCTTTATAGATTTCGATTCTTTAGCTTGTAAAACTTATTATTTCAGTTTAATTCAAGTTATTTCATGTTTATTAAAGTGTTCTTATAAATAATCATGGTTGACTAATCTCTTTCTTGGATCCAAATCAAGGATGATGGTGGTTGAGGTGAGTTCTTTAAGATATGAATGAATCTTAATGTTTATCTTCTCATTTTCTTCATGAATGATTTATTATTGCAAAGAAATTTTAGAAACCATTTAGGTAATGTTATAATCTTGAATTTTTATGCACAAACTTTAGTTTTGGTATAGATATTGCTTGATTCAATGTCTTACTTAATATGAAAGTACTTGTTCATTCTTAAGCAATAATCAATCTTCATCCTTTTAAACTTCATTGTAATATCTTCTGATCTAATATCACCATCGTTGATATTAGGTTGAGTTATCTTATATATCTTGAAGGAATCACCAATACATCACCATTAAAATTGATTTGGACCAAGATTTACTTTTTCTTATCTTTTAAAATCTATTTACACGTTTTCATCTTTCAAAACAAATCCATCAATTATTTTCAACCAAGTTATTATTAATTTAATTTCTCTTGAGTTTTTTTTTGTTACCTAGCTTATTTTCTAGATCTAGCTCTCTATGGATATGACCTTGATCTTACCGAGTTAATTGCTACATCGCACACTCGTGCACTTGCGAGTTAAAACAAGCCGATCATAAAAAGCGGTCAAGCACCATGTAACAAGTTTTAGGTCATTAGCTTCCAAGTCAGCTAACTTTAGGGTATTAGGTGTTAAAACAACCCTTAAGGCTTAATTGTTTAGGTTAAAGAGATTACGAAACCAAACTTACTTATGTTTTTATTATCGTTAATATTATCAATTTGTTTTTTTTTTTTGCAAATTATATATTATCCCTTTCCTTTAGTTGTTACCTTTAACAAAAGAACATAAATAATGTAACAATCCAATATGCAACCCATAATCATATGTTAAAGTGTGTGTAAAAATGAAGGTTTATGAATGCTTGTTTAATAAGTATATGAGAAGAATCAATTAATAATAGTACGAGAGTTTGTAAACCTAAATATTTCAAGAGAAGCATGTGATAGACCTTGTTATGAATATTTCAAATAACCATTGAAAAATATTTACCAATATAAGTCTCAAGAGTCAACAAAATTCCTCCTTACTCTGTCATCCTAGTAACAATAGTTTTGCAAATAGTTTATGAAATAGAAAACATGGTTAGGTTTTTTTTTTTTAGTATCAACTATTACCCTTTCCCCCCAACAAAAACAAGATATTGTCCTCAATGTCTTAAGGTAGAAAGATAGAAGACATCACGTGAAGCAACGAATACAGATAATTCTAAAACACAGTTAAACAAATATAAGAAATAACAAAATAAAATGCTATTAAAAAACAAAAGGGCATAAGGTTTCACAAATAAAGGCTCAAATCCAATCTAAGCTTCTTACAGCTTTTTTTAGGTGATCAATTTATGCGACTCATGGAGAAATCAATTAAAAGGATATGATTTGTCATGCAGTAGCAATTGTTCAGCAGTAGTAGCAAAGATTATGATTTGTCATGCCGAAGATGTTAGAAAATTCTGTTTCATAGCATGATCAAGAAAAGACAACAATTTATCATAAAAACCATTAACATTTAGCAAACCTATAAGTTTATGGTAAATGTGAAATTGGACCTAAGAGGAGATATGAAATATCTATTCTAATGTACCTAGACCACCTGTTAAAGCAATGAAGGTATCATCGTGTTTAAACATTACATTCATTCAATCAGACATTATAGAAACTTGTAGTTCCTTTCCAATTATTTTTTCAATAGTGTCCCTTTTTGCTAAAGCTTTACGGACAATCCCCAAAACTTGATTATCTCCTTAAAATGCAGCTATTGACACACCCCCTCCATTAACACAAATTGCCTCTCCTATACACTAAATGAATCTTTCTCTCAACTAGTACCTAACCAAGATAATTTAATGATTTTAAAAACTCTATTTTCTTCCCAAGATTGGATCCACTGATTAGTACTTAAAAGCGTATTTTTATCAAGGTTTTATATCATTATTTTGCACTTGAAGTATCAATAACTTTTTAATTAAAGCATGTTTTATAATAACATAAATGAAAGGATTGATTGATGAGTTGAAGTATTAAAATAGAAAAGACAAAGAGATGGCCACACATAGAAAAGAGATGCTGGTGCCAAACTGGAACACTATTCGGTACTTTAATCATATCTGGAGCTATAGATCTCAGATTTAGATCTATTTTATATGTAAAGGTAAGACATAGACCTACAACTTTCATGTGGAGGTCTAGTTATAATAAGGCCATTTTCAAATTCAAATTGTAGCAATAATTTGTCTTGCAGTTCAGACACTATTCAGTGTTCAGCTCATATCTAGAGTTCTAGAAGTTCAAATGACTTCAATTTTTTTTGAAAGTTGAGACAATTTCCTACAACGTTTATGTGGAGATCTGGTTCAAATTATGAAGTTATCAATGTAATTTTATTCAGACAAGAAAAGATAAGGATTGTCACCAAGTCAAGAGTTGCCCACCCACTTATCAATTCGTCATCAAATCAATAGTTTCCAATTTTGGCCTATGAAAGGAGGCATTTTCCATGCATTTAGGCATCTTGGTCTCCAAATCAAGATCATGCTCTTGCTTTCTCTCTTTATATTACTTATATTTTGCTTTTATTAATATCAAGTTTATGCCTTTTATTTCCTTCGTTAACTTTTATCCTATTTATATTCTTATTTTGTTTATTTATTTATTTTCATTATATTTAGTTTAGTTTAGTATGTCAATATGAAAAGGTTACACTAATGGTGTAAGAATAAGTATAATGTAAACTTAACTTGGACCTTAATGTTTGATACTAACATGTTTTGTATTTGTTATCTTGTTAAATGATTAATCTAGATTTATATTGTATAACACATCATAATTTTCAAAATTCTCATGGATATGCATCTCCTTATGCTCCACCTCCTAAAAGAAATGTTGAGGAAACGCTGCATGCATTCATTGAAAAGCAAGAGGGAATCAACACTTAACTTGCTCAAAGCATGACAGATTTTAAAGATACTCTTACAAAGTTCACATCTGCTTTAAGTTTCCAAGAGAAAGGTAAGTTTTTATCTTAACCACAATAAAATCTCAAGGGGCAATACAATGCAAATACAAGTAGTTCTAGAAGCCAACACATGAATCAAGTCAAATCAATCATCACTCTTCGCAGTGGTAAGGTTATTGAAAAACCCACTCTTGAACCTTGTGAGAAAGATGATGAGTTAATCTCTGATGGTAAGGAAGCGGTTGAATATGAACATTGTAAAGAAAAGATTGATTCTCCGACAGCACTTCCATTTCCCCATGCCATGACCAAACAAAGGAAAGTCAATCACAACTCTAAGATCTTTGAAATTTTCAAACACGTAAGGATCAATATATCTTTGCTGGATACTATTAAATAGGTTCCTTCCTATGATAAAATTTTGAAAGATCTATGCATTGTGAAGAGAAAACTGAATGTGAAAAAGAAAGCTTTTTTAGCCAAACTAGTACGTGTCATTCTTCATAACAATAATGCTTTGAAATATAAAGACCGTGGTTGTCCTATAATTTCTTGCTTTATTGGAGAACATAAAATTGAAAGAGTCTTACTTGATCTTGGAGCTAGTGTGAATTTACTTCCATATTTAGTTTTTCAGTCTTAGTCTAGGTGAGATAAAACCAACTTCTGTAACTCTTTTACTTGTCAATAGATCTATGATTGGTACTTAAAAGTGCATTTTTATTAAAGTTTAATATCATCATTTTGCACTTGAAGTATCAATAACTCCTTAACTAAAACATGTTTTATAATAACATATCTAATAATATAAGATACCTTTAATTTATGGTAAACGTTCATTTTAAATACAGGCTTATTACATAAATGAAAGGATTGTTAATGAGTTTGAGAACTAAAATTGAAAGGATAAAGAGATAACCAAACTTAGAAAAGAGATGTTCAAACTTAGAAAAGAGATGTTGGTGCAATCCAAACCAGAACACTATTCGATAATTAGGTCATATCTGAAGCTGTAGATCTCGGATTTAGGTTTACTTTATATAGATGAAAAGGTAAGACACAGGCCTACAACTTTCATTGGAGCCCAGATTTAAAAAGGCCATTTTCAAGTCCAAACTATAGCAACAACAAAGAAGTCTGAATCTATCTTGTAGAACGAATATTGTTCAGTATTTGACCTATATCTAGAGTTCTAGATGTCCAAATGACCTCCATTTGTTTTTTTAGAAAGTTGAGACAATTTCCTACAATTTTCATGTTTTGAAGTGGTTCCAATTCTGACGTTATCAATAATATTTTGGGCAGACAAGGGAAGATAAGGATTATCACCAAGTCAAGAGTTGGCCATCTACTCATCAATTAATCATCAAATTAATAGTTCCTAATTTTGGCCTATAAAAGGAGGCATTAGCCATGCATTTAGGCATCTTGGTCTCCAAATCAAGATCATGCTCTTGCTTTCTCTCTTTGTATTTTTGTAATGCTTAAGTTTTTCTTTCATTAATGTCTTGTTCATGCCTTTCATTTCCTTTCCTTTACTTAGTTAACTTTTATCTTATTTATGTTCTTATTTTTTTATTTATTTTTCTTTCTTTCATTATATTTAGTTAAGTTTAATATGTTAAGGTGAAAAGGTTATACTAATAGTGTAAGAATAAGTATAGTAAACTTAACATGGACTTTAATGTTTGATACTAACATGTTTTGTATTTGTTATATTGTTCACTTTTAATACTTTGCTTGTTAAATGGTTAATCTATATTTATGTTGTATAACAATTGGTACAACAAATGCTTGGCACCTTCATAGCCCATACTGTATTGTATAACCGACACCTGAGCTATGAAAGAAACTGGATTTTTTGTTAACATAAGTTATAATTATGAATGTCTGACAACATTTACAAGTATTAGCATTATTCGAATAAGATAGCTAATGCAATCATATTAATAATTTATAATCTGATTGGAACCTCCTTTGTGTGTGGTTTCTAATTGAATAATAAGAGTTTATACTATACTTGTTTGCTATACCATTAGTGGATCCTCTAACCTTGACATTTGTTGTTATCATTGTTTAATCCTTACGTTAATCTTTCATCTCAAAGTTCTCATCAACTTCTTCTTCTTTTTCTATTATTATTATTATTAGTAGTAGTAGTAGTACTACTACTACTACTATTATTATTGCTATTATTATTATTGTTGTTATTGTTGTTACTATTATTGTTGTTTATAATTTGTACAATTAATCTCCCTGTGATTCGACTCTGGTCTTGCCGGGTTATTTATTACTTCGACACTCCTACACTTAGGAGAAGACATCAATCTTTTGGTCATGTCAATCTATAAAAATGCCTAAAGGAATAATTGAAGATGTGTTAGTACAAGTTGATAAATTCATTTATCCTGTGGATTTTATTGTCTTGGATACACAACTTGTTGAAGCATGTAATTCATTTCCTGTTATTTTAGGATGTTCTTTTTTGCAACTTCTAATGCATTGATTAATTATAGAAATTGACTAATGAAGCTATCATTTGGAAACATGACATTGAAGATATTTTCAACATTCACAAATAACCTGGAGATGATAATGATTTATAGGAAGTGGACTTTACTAAAAAAATAGTTCATGATCAATTTCAAACCACTTCTAGTGAAACTAAGATTGATGAATCTGATGATTTGCAAATGATTATTTTCAGGAAGAATCAAAGGCAAGTAATTGGAGACTACAAATTATGGAATTACCACCACGATCAATTAAGTCAATACCTTCAAGTGTTCAACCACCTAAACCTGATTTAAAACCGTTACCATTCAATCTCAAATACTTATTTTTAGGAGAAAATGAAACTTTTTCAGTAATAATCTCTTCCAAACTTAATGCATATCAAGAACGTAAGTTATCACAAACTTTGAAAATGCACAAAAATACATTAGGATAAACCATAGCTGACATAAAAGGAATAAGTCCTTTGATTTACACACATAGAATTTATTTGGAGAAAAATGCTAAATTCTCTAGGGAAATGCAACAAAGGCTCAATCCTAATATAAAAAAAGTAGTGAAAAATGAAGTCATTAAGCATCTAGATAATGGAATCATTTATCCTATTTTTGATAGCAAATGGGTAAGTCCTACCCAAGTTGTATCCAAGAAGTCTAGAGTCACTGTGATAACAAATGAGAGAAATGAGTTAATTCCAACTAGGACTATTTCTGGTTGGTGCATGTGTATTGACTATAGAAAACTTAATTTATTGACCAGAAAAGATCATTTTCCTTTACCTTTCATGGACCACATCCTAGAAAGAGTTGAAGGTCAGGAATTTTATTGTTTCCTAGACGGCTATTCAAGTAAGTCTTTAAGTAACCTTCTAATAAAGGATAATATTTTTGAATAGATAAAACATTATGAAGAAGCCTTTGTTAAACTTAAAAACTTGCTTACTTTTGTTCCTATCATTCAACCTCCTAATTGGTCATTATCTTTTGAAATAATATGTGATGCTAATGATTATACCATGGGTGCTATTTTAGGACAAAGAAAAGATAAGAAACCTTATGTTATTTACCATGCAAATAAAACTTTAAATTGTGATCAAATGAATTACACCACCACTGAAAAAGAATTACTTGCAATAGTATTTGCATGAGAAAAATTTAGGTCTTATCTTGTTGGCTCACCTATTGTTGTTTTTAGTGGTCATGCAGCATTGAAATATATTCTTTCTAAGAAAGATTCTAAGGCTAGATTGGTGCGATGGATTTTGTTACTTCATGAATTTGATATCACAATTAAAGACAGGAAAGGCATTGAAAATGTTGTTGCAAATCATTTGTCAAAATTGACAACACATTCAAAAACTGACATCACACCAATTTATGACTACTTTCCTAATGAATCTTTACTTTTTGTCTCTATAATACCTTAGTTTGCTAATATTATCAATTTTCTTGTTTCAGGACAATGGCCAACTCATTGAGATGACCCAAGATAAAAGAAAGTTTTTGAATGAAGTGAAGAACTTTTATTGAGATGACTTTTATTTATTCAAATATTATCCTGATCAAATATTTTGAAGATACATTCTGATTAGTACTTAAAAATGCATTTTTATCAAGGTTTTATATCTTCATTTTTCACTTGAAGTATCAATAACTCCTTAACTAAAACATGTTTTATCATAACATATCTAATAATATAAGATACCTTTCATTTATAGTAAATGTTCATTTTAAATACAAACCTATCACATAAATGAAAGGATTGATTGATGAGTTTAAGAACTGAAATTGAAAAGACAAAGAGATGGCCAAACTTAGAAAACAGATGCCGATGCAGTCCAAACCAGAACACTATTCAGTAATTGGGTCATATTTAGATCTGTAGATCTTGGATTTAGGTCTACTTTATATGGGTGGAAAAGTACGACATAGGCCTACAACTTTCATGGGAGCCCAAGATTTAAAAAGGCCATTTTCAAATCCAAATTGTAACAACAACAAAGAAATCTGAATTTATCCTGCAGCTTGAACACTATTCAGTGTTTAGCCCATATTTAGAATTCTAGAAGTCTAAATGACTTCCATTTGTTTTCCTAGAAAGCCGAGACAATTTTCTACGACTTTCATATTTCAAGTGGTTCCAACTCTGACATTGTCAATGATGTTTTGGGCAAACAAGAGAACATAAAGATTGTCACCAAGTCAAGAGTTGGTCATCCACTCATCAATTAGTCATCAAATCAATAGTTTTCAGTTTTGGCCTATCAAAGGAGGCATTTGCCATTCATTTAGGCATCTTGGTCTCCAGATCAAGATCATGCTCTTGCTTTCTCTCTTTATATTTTTGTAATGCTTAAGTTTTATTTTCATTAATATCTTATTTATGCCTTTTAATTCATTTCCTTTACTTAGTTAACTTTTATCTTATTTACGTTCTTATTTTGTTTATTTATTTTTCTTTCTTTCATTATGTCTAGTTAAGTTTATTATGCCAAGGTGAAAAGGTTACACTAATGCTGTAAGAATAAGTATAGTGTAAACTTAACATGGACTTTAATGTTTGATACTAACACGTTTTGTATTCGTTATCTTGTTCTCTTTAATACTTTGCTTGTTAAATGACTAATCTAGATTTATGTTGTATAACACTTAGTACAACAAATGCTTAACAGTTTCATAGCTCATATTGTATAGTATAACAGATACCTATGTTATGAAAGGAACTTGATTTGTTGTTAACATAAGTTATAATCATGAATGCCTGACAATATTTACAAGTATTAACATTATTCAAATAAGATAACTAATGTAATCATGTTAACAATTTATAATCTGATTGGAATCTTCTTTGTGTGTGGTTTCTAATTGAGTAATAAGAGTTTATACTATACTTGTTTGACATACCATTAGTGGATCCTCTAACCTTGACATTTGTTATTAGTATTGTCTAATCCTTACATTGATTTTCTATCTCAAAGTTCTCATCAACTTCTTCTTCTTCTTCTTTTTCTTCTTTATTATTATTACTACTACTACTACTGCTGCTACTACTACTACTACTACTACTATTGTTGTTGTTGTTGTTGTTATTACTATTGTTGTTGTTTATAATTTATACAATTAACCTCTTTATGGTTCGACCCCGGTCTTGCCGGGCTATTTATTACTTCAACACTCCTACACTTGGGAGAAGACATCAATCTTTTGGTTGTGTCAAGTTTTTGGTGTTGTTGCCAGAAAGGTAAGATGTACAAATTATAGTATTTATTTTATTTTCTCTTTTTCACTTTTATTGTATATAACTTTGTTTCTTTTCTTTTATTTCTTCTTTTTTGTTTTCTTCTTCCTTTTATTCTATTCCTGCACGTGCATGAGAGTGTGGTCGCATACATTATTCTCATCATTTTCAGAAAATATAACCAAATAAGATAATTAATCTCTTCATAATGAAAATAATGAGAATAACCGTGTTAGAACACTTATAGACCACATGAATTCTAGAAGAACAAATGCACCATCATGCATAGTTATCTCTCCTGATGCATCTCATTTTAATTTTAAGCCAGACATTATTCAACTTTTACCTTTTTTTCATGGCTTAGATTTTAAAACTCCATATGTGCATTTAATGGAATTTGAGGACGTTTGTAACACATATAATAACTCAAATTGTAGCATAAACATCATCAGATTAAAGGTTTTTCCTTTTTCATTAAAAGATAAATGATACGACTAAAAGATTGATGTCTTCTCCCAAGTGCAGGAGAGTCGAAGTAATAAATAACCAGGCAAGACCGAGGTCGAACCACAGGGAGGTTAATTGTACAAATTATAAACAACAATTATAAACAACAATAATAGCAATAATAAAGTAGTAGTAGTAGTAGTAGTAGTAGTAGTAGTAGTAGTAGTAGTAGTAGTAGTAGTAGTAGTAGTAGTAGTAGTAATAATAATAATAATAATAAAGAAAGAGAAGAAGAAGAAGATGATGAGAACTTGGAGATGGAAAATTAATGTAAGGATTAAACAATAATAATAACAAATGTCAAGGTTAGAGGTTCCACTAATGGTATGTCAAACAAGTATAGTATAAACTTTTATTATTGAATTGGAAACCACACACAAAGGAGGTTCCAATCAGATTATATATTGTTAACATGATTACATTAGTCATCTTATTCAATTAATGCTAATACTTGTAAATCTCGTCAAGCATTCATGATTATAACTTATGTTAACAACAAATCAAGTTCCTTTCATAGCTCAGGTGTCGGTTCTACCATACAGCATGGGCTATGAAAGTGCCAAGCATTTGTTGCACCAAGTGTTATACAACATAAATCAAGATTAGTCATTAGCAAGCAAAGTATTAAAGAGTGAACAAGATAACAAATATAAAACATGTTAGTATCAAACATTAAAGTCCATATTAAGTTTATACTATACTTATTCTTACACCATTAGTGTAACCTTTTCACCTTGATATAATAAACTTAGCTAGACATAATGAAAGAAAGAAAAATAAATAAACAAAATAAGAACATGAATAAGATTAAAGTTAACTAAGTAAATGAAAGGAAATGAAAGGCATAAACTTGGTATTAATGAAAGCAAAGCCTAAACATTACAAAAAATACAAAGAGAGAAAGCAAGAGCATGATCTTGATCTGGACACCAAGATGCCTACATGCATGGCAAATGCCTCCTTTTATAGGCCAAAATTGGGAACTATTGATTTGATGACTAATTGAAAACTGTTTAAAGCATGGGCTTGTTCATGGAGACATTCCTTGGACTTTTGACTTGGTGACAATCCTTATCTTCTCTTGTCTGCCCAAAACATCATTGATAACGTCAAAATTGGAGCCACTTGAAAACATGAAAGTTGTAGGAAATTGACTCAACATTCTTGTGTAAACAATTCAGCTCATTTCGACTTTTAGAACTCCAGATATGGCCAAAATACTGAACAGCTCATAGACATTTACCACAAATTATAGGTATCTTATATTATTAGATATATTATTATAAAACATGCTTTAGTTAAGGAGTTATTGATACTTCAAGTGCAAAATAATGATATAAAACCTTGATAAAAATGCCCTCTTAAGTACTAATCACCCCCCCCAACCAGCTTATTACTAGTCCCTAGTAATCAAAGCGTTAAAATAGAAAAAGAATTTGCAAATTCCATAAAGCTAGGTATTAATCATTTAACTTCCATTAATCTATCCAGATAAACCAACTCGCATTAAATTTATATATTTGCTCAATACCTCTTAACAAGATATTAATAAACCTTTCTTTTGTGCTCAATGTATCAACACATAATTATGGGGCTTTTCTTGGAGGAAAACAAATTTTTTGTTTTAATGTTTAAGGTTAACTTCCTTGGGTTGGGATTATTATTTTTGTCTTTTATTTTTATTTTTTATATATATACATATAACTTAAAACACCATGCATCTTTAACCCATGTAACGAGCTTTCGGCTAATGACTCCCAGACTAGTTGGTCTTAG
>NW_011508865.1:0-614 GCF_000495115.2 Populus euphratica | reverse complement strand
CATTTTCTTGGATTTTTTTGTTTTAATTCTATCCCTTAACATTTTATATTATTTTCTAGTTTTAGTTATCATTTTTTTAATTTCTTATTTTTCATTTAATTGTTTTCTTTCATTTTTATTCCTTAATATTTTATTTTATTTTATTATCTAATTTTGGATATTATTCTTTTAAGTGATCTTTTTTAATTCTTTTTTTCTTTATTTTTTGATCAAGTCCCTCGTTATTTTTTTATTAGTTTTTGCACTAGTTTTAGTTCTCATTGTTTGATTCCTATCTATTGTTTTTAATTTTTTGATGGTTAATAATTTTGTTTAGGATTGTTTTTGTCTTTTATATGATCATCTGTATCTTATGAATAAAATTATTAATTTTAGAGATTAGTCCGATTTAATTTTAATATTTTTTTATTTTATCCTTTGATTTTATGTTATTAGGCTTTATACTTTTTGTTTTTTGTTTTTTTTATTATCATGGATTAATTAAATTAACTCGGATTTATTTAAATTATCACCATTTAAATATCTCTTTTATTATAAAAAAAAAAAACATTGATCCATATAGCACGGAAAGAAATAGTACTAACCAAACACTATTTGTTGGAGGTAACAACGTA
>NW_011508866.1:0-614 GCF_000495115.2 Populus euphratica | reverse complement strand
AGGAACCAAAGCCCAACACTTTGGGTTCGGACACGACTCCAAACCCAATTCGCTTGGGTCCAGTCAAGGACCCCCACCCTCTTGAGTTCGAACTTGGACGATCCTAACCCTTTTGGGTCTGGTCACGAACCCAACCCTCTTGGTCCGACGTCCTAACCTCATTCTCTTGAGTCTGCCTTATAACCTTATTCCTCAGGATCTTATATTTTTTTTTAATATTTTTATGGAAATAAAAGGCTGCCCCGCAACAGCATGCGAGCATGCCATATTGTGATGATTATAACTTCTTTCCTTGTATACTGAGTATGAATCTTTATAGTTTTGACATTTGATTTGCTTTTTTATAGTAAGATAATATATTTGTATTTCCCAATAAAATTCTTTTAATTTATATAATATTTTTCCTTGAAGATTACATTATCTATGTAGGTACCAAGTTTTTGTTTTTTTGGTAAAGGCACTAAATTTTTTTCGACCACTAAACTAAATTTTAACTTATGATCGGGAAAACAAAAGGTGGAATTGCCTAAAAGTTTAATTAATATAAATTACATAAGAGTTGTATTTGAAGAGCACATGCAACATGCAAGTTATGACCAAGTATATATTCCGAG
>NW_011508968.1:0-593 GCF_000495115.2 Populus euphratica | reverse complement strand
ATAAGGAAGTGTTGTTACAAATTTTTTTTTAATGTTTTAATATTAAAAATATTTTTTAAAAAATAAAAAATATTATTTTAATATATTTTTAAATAAAAATATATATTAAAAATAATTACAACTACATCGTCAAATAGTACCTGCATATGGATATGGAAGGATGTTTGAGATACTCTGGGACTTTGGGATGATGGCTCCAAATTATCTTTGCCCCTTTATATCCAAATCAGCACCCAGGGCTCCCCCAATTTATTTAAAGCTTAGCTTATGGTCACTTGAGGTAGCTACAATGATTTTAGCTCCAAAAAAAAAAAAAGAGAGAGAGAAAAAAAGAAAAAAAAATACAAATATCTAAAACCCTATTTATAATCTTAAACTATATTATACAAAGTCAAATAAAATAAAAAAAAATTCTTCCAACTTGATTTATTTGTTTTAACATTATTAAAGGTATAAATCATCTCTATTAAGATTTTATTTTAAAGAAAAATTTATAAACATTAAAATCAAAATTATTGATAGCTGAAATTTTGCTATCTCCTTTTTTCCTTTTTTCCGTTGAATTCTTCTCTATTCTTTGAGCTTTAAGAGAC
>NW_011508856.1:0-615 GCF_000495115.2 Populus euphratica | reverse complement strand
AGATTTTTATATTATTTATTAAGAAATAGCTCAAGAATATGGGAATAACTCGCTTTTTAAAGGTTCGCTCAGGCCACCCGCCTAGCCTAACCTTTTTTCAAAAACTTTTAAGATTAGGTTTGTAATGATTTTTTTTAAAATTTTATTATTTAATATTAAATTGATTTTATATTAGTTTTTATTTTATATCATATAATTGAAATAAAAAAATCTTATTAAACGTATTGGAATTCACAACTCAAATTATAAATTTGACAAGTTAACCTAATTGATTAAGATTATTTTAATAAATTATTGTTTGAAGGTTAAAAGAAAACCAACTTTAATTTATTTTTTTTAAACTCAAAACTTTTTTTAATAGTCCTCTATGTTTTCTTTAAACATGCATCTTTAGTCTATTTTTTATGTTAATATTTTATCATTTGATTTTTTATTTATTTTTAGATTAACTAGATTACATATTTTTTTTATATAATTTAATTGAAAATTTAAACTTAATAAGTACTCGAGTCAAGAGCTTTTAAGTTTGATTCATTAAACTAGATTGATAATAATATTAAAAAATATCATTGACTTGAATATTTTTTTTATATTTAATTTTTATTTTATTATAAT
>NW_011508857.1:0-615 GCF_000495115.2 Populus euphratica | reverse complement strand
AAAAATCCAATAACTCGGGTTATAGTCCCAACCAATTAAATAAGTTGGACTTATTTGAATCACATGAGGAAAAAAAGAGGCAATGATAGCAAATGGAAAAAAAAAACACACACACACACATATAAATTGATAAATGAGGGCCAAAATTTTTTTTTTTAAAAAAAACAAGAAAACAATGCATTATCAACTTGGATTAAAGGGAAAAATTAAAAATAATAAAAATTTTATAAAAGAATTAAAGAAAAAAGAAATCATAACAATAAGGATCAAATTAAAAACACTAATAGATAATGAAAAAACCTTGAACATGTAGAATTTTTCAACGTATTTTTTCATATAAAAAAATCATAAATGTAAATCTAAAACATTTATGCATACATTCAATTAAATAAATCACAAACCATTGTTTAAATAAATAAAAATAATAATTAACGATAAAAAAGATAATTTAAAAAATTAAAATACCAATGTAAATCAAGATAGTTAATATCTCAACACGAATCATTTACCAGATTGTGTTTAATGAATTTGTTTATGAAAATTAATTTGCAATAGAGATTGACATATATAAAATTTACTGAATAAAATAAAAGGAGAAAAACATTACTCAAGATA
>NW_011508860.1:0-615 GCF_000495115.2 Populus euphratica | reverse complement strand
TAATAAATTTTAAAGTATTAATCTACAATAGAGTCCAAAACCACGGTGAATTAAAAGTTTGTGAAGCTGAATTATTTTGATGAAAAATTTTTTATTCATTGAAATGACAAGATAATGTTCGTGTTGACTGTTTAAATTCTTCTACATCCTTGATTAGAATCCGTATGAAATTCTTGCATTTTCAATTAAAAATAATAATAAGTTAAAAACAAATCATAAAAAATAAGATGATGATGAAATGTTGTGTTGAATGTATGATATTTCTACATCTAAATAGTTTATATAGGAAATCTAGAAGTTATTGGAGTATAAATACAACACATAAAAATGAAATATGAATAAATTCCTTATCATTAAATATTTTAAATTTTTAATGATTGATAATGTTTATGTTATCGATCAAGTCCATAAGTTAAAAGTCCTTGTTTCTAAATTTAAAAACTTGAAAATGGAAGTTCTTGAAGCATTATTAGTGAAAGGAATAATTGCAAAAAGATTTTCTAGTTGGAATGATTACAGCAAGAAGTTATTATATATTATAGAAATTTTTTCTTCTGCAAAGATTAAAATACACCTTCAGATTGAAAAGGAAACCATAATTCATGTAAATAAATT
>NW_011508862.1:0-615 GCF_000495115.2 Populus euphratica | reverse complement strand
TACTATACATACCTGAGTGCATCAGAGTGTTGTAAACTTAAATATATTAATCTTAATTATTTATTAATAAAATATTAATTTATTTAATGAGATATATTAATAAGTATTTTTGATTTATATTGATAATATTTAATATCCAAGAATATATTGAAAAATCTTTTATATATATATATATATATTGTCGTTGATTTATTTGACTTATGACAAAACACGCATCATATACCTAGTAATTATAAGAACTTGTGATTTTTTTTAAATTCTAACACAGTATGTAACGTTATAGTCCTCTTTTTAAGCTTGTTATAAACATGAATCAAATAGATCATGGACCGTTGCCTTGTTCTAGCGATGGAGATAGATCCACTTGCCCAATATATTCAGATGTATACAATGAGCTTCATAGTTGCTGTAATGACCACATCAAGTAATGAAATATTTCGCTGGAGAATCAAATCATAAAAACAGTGAACACTAGAATCCAAACTCACGAATTTCCCAAGGAAATACTGCATGTTACAAGATCACAATTCATTGTCGTTGGTTTCGTCTAGTCGTTATAATAATACTGTTAACAGATCACAACATAGAAAAAGCGTTTGTAGTCCAACGGTTAGG
>NW_011508859.1:0-615 GCF_000495115.2 Populus euphratica | reverse complement strand
GAAATAAAAAACTTTTACAAAAGGAAAAGAAAATCAAAATAATGAGGGCTAAATTAAAAATAATAATATAAACTTTGATTGAATGATAAAATTAAAAATAACAAAACTTTAAAAAAAGAGTTAGGAATTAGATATCAAAAATCAAAAGAATAAAGATCAAATTGAAACAATAATCCATGACAAATTGTAATTCAAGGTCGAAATTGAAAACATCAAAAACTTTTCCGAAAGGATCAAGGACAAAAATAAACAATAAAAAACCTAAAAACTAAAATTAAAAAATGAAAAGAAAAAAGAATAGGTATGCACTTTTACTCAAAGAAAGAAAAGTAGCAAAGATAAAAAAAAGACTATCAGTAAAAAATCATTCATCTACCACCACCACATACCACACCATAAAAAAAAGGGCGAGACAACACTTCTGATAATATAGTGAAACAATATATTTGACCATAAGGATACACTATAAACGCACTATAAGGTCGTTGACATATAAGGTCGTTGACATATCTCACTCTCCAATTATTCTTTGATTTAAAAATTAATTAATCAAAGTGAAAAGTTCAAAGCACCCTCCGTTGTTTCAACATTCATAAAAAAAAATGAAAAGATAAA
>NW_011508861.1:0-615 GCF_000495115.2 Populus euphratica | reverse complement strand
ACATTTGAACTGAGCTTTGAACGTTAAAAGGTTTTATTTATTTTTTTGTATTTTTAAAATATTTAAAAAAAATTCTTTTTTATTATTTTTAAAATAATATTTTTAAGTGTTTTCAAATTATGTTAATGAATTAATATTACAAAAAAAATTTAAAATAAAAAAATATTCTTTTATTATATTCCTAAATAAAAAATATTTTAAATAACAGTAACAGCAACAATTCCAGACATTCTGAGCTGGAAGTGGGTGTGTGTGTGGCAACAGTGCAAAGGATACTAGTGCTATTCTTTTGCATCAGATTAAAGAAGTTACTTGACAAAGGCAGGATTTCCCACGTGTACAGTGAAGCTAACTCACGTGCAGATTCATTGGCTAATTTTTGGCACATGCCATGCAAGCTTTTTTAATGAGCCATCAACTTCTATAAATGATGGGCTCTCGAAAAACCATAATTTTTTAACTCGGCCCTGCATTATGAACTTAACCAAGAGACCCTGGGTTCAAATCCTAAGAATTTTTAAATAAAATAAATGAAGATAATAAAAATAAATAAGAATAAAATTGTGTTTTATAGTGATTTAAAATATAAAGTGAATATGTTATGTATCATGTTTA
>NW_011508854.1:0-616 GCF_000495115.2 Populus euphratica | reverse complement strand
GGGAGCCATTTCACTAATGATTGTTTTTGTGCTATGGGCTACGGGCCTTTCTGGGAACTGGCGGTGGATCAAGCTACAGAGTCTGTTTAGCATTATCGTTAGCACGCGTTTTATCTCTATTACAAGTTTTATCGTGTCTGGTTAAAGCAGAGTTTAGGAATGCCTCGAAATCACGTTTTTATTATTTAAATATAATTTTTTTATTATTTAAAATTATTTTTTCAAATCATAAAACCTTATTTGATATCTGTTTGGTCCAGACCAATAATTTTTATGTTAAAATTAAATTTAATTATATTGAAACTAATTTTTTACACAAAGAGCATTAGTTATTGGCCCTGTGAATGTACAAGCAATTTAAAACTATTTTTAGAAAAGAAAAGGAACATGTAAATAAAACAACAATAAGATTAAGAAAACCAAAAAAAAAAAACATTTACTTCCAAAACCATTGAAACGTGGAAGAGAAGAAATATGGTCGAACCCATCCAGTAACAGACATGGTTCGTAAAACATTGCAAGACATTTATAAGATAAAATGGCATAGTCTATCAACTTGGGACAAAGATTTAGGGGTATGTTTGTTTTTAAAATAATATTTTAAAAAAAAATTATT
>NW_011500773.1:83292-90656 GCF_000495115.2 Populus euphratica | reverse complement strand
GATGCTATTAAACAGGTTCCTTCCTATGCTAAATTTTTGAAAGATCTATGCACTATAAAGAGGAAACTAAATGTGAAAAAGAAAGCCTTTTTAGCCGAACAAGTAAGTGCCATTCTTCAGAACAATAATGCTTTGAAATATAAAGACCCTGGTTGTCCTACAATTTCTTGCTTTACTGGAGAACATAAAATTGAAAGAGCCTTACTTGATCTCGGTGCTAGTGTGAATTTACTTCCATATTCAGTTTTTCAGAGTCTCAATCTAGGTGAGTTAAAACCAACTTCTATAACTCTTTTACTTTCCGATAGATCTATAAAAGTGCCTAGAGGAATAATTAAAGATGTGTTAGTACAAGTCGATAAATTCATTTATCCTGTGGATTTGATTGTCTTGGACACACAACCTGTTGAAGTATGTAATTCATTTCCTATTATTTTAGGACGTCCATTTCTTGCAACTTCTAATGCATTGATTAATTGTAGGAATGGACTGATGAAGCTATCATTTGGAAACATGACATTAGAGATGAATATTTTCAACATTTGCAAGCAACCTAGAGATGATAATGATTTACAGGAAGTGGACTTTACTGAAAAATTAATTCATGATCAATTTCCAACCACTTCCAGTGAAATTGAGATTGATGAATCTGATAATTTGCAAATGATTTATTTTCAGGAAGAATCAAAGACAAGTAATTGGAGGCCACAAATTGAGGAATTTCCACCACGATCAATTAAGTCCATACCTTCAAGTGTTCAACCACCAAAACCTGTTTTGAAGTCGTTGCCATCCAATCTCAAATACTCAGTTTTGGGAGAAAATGAAACTTTTCCGGTAATAATCTCTTCCAAACTTAATGCATATCAAGAAGGTAAGTTATTACAAACTCTGAAAATGCACAAAAATGCATTAGGATGGACCATAACTGATATAAAAGGAATTAGTTCTTTGATTTCTACACACAGAATTTATTTAGAGGAAAATGCTAAACCCTCTAGAGAAATGCAACGAAGGGTAAATCCTAATATGAAAAAAGTAGTGAAAAATGAAGTCATTAAGCTTCTAGATAATGAAATCATTTATCCTATTTCTAACAGCAAATGGGTAAGTCCTACCCAAGTTGTACCCAAGAAGTCTGGAGTCACTGTGATAACAAATGAGAACAATGAGTTAATTCCCACTAGAACTGTTACTGGTTGACGCATGTGCATTGACTATAGGAAACTTAATTCAATGACTAGAAAAGATCATTTTCCTTTACCTTTCATGGATCAAATCCTAGAAAGAGTTGCAGGTCATAAATTTTATTGTTTCCTAGATGGCTATTCAGGTTACAACCAAATTGAAATTGCATTGGAAGATCAAGAGAAGACTACTTTCACATGTCCATTTGGTACTTTTGCATATCAAAGGATACCTTTTGGATTATGTAATGCACCAACCACATTTCAAAGATGCATGCTTAGTATATTTAGTGATATGGTTGAACATTTTCTTGAGATTTTCATAGATGATTTTTCTGTTTTTGGCGATTCATTTGATGATTGTTTGACTAACTTAGAAAAGGTTTTGACCAGGTGTGAAGAGAAGAATCTTGTGCTGAATTGGGAAAAATGTCATTTTATGGTAACAAACGGCATTGTACTTGGTCACATTGTTTCATCAAAAGGAATTAAGGTTGACAAATCTAAAATCGAGTTAATTGCAAACTTGTCAACACCAAAATCTCTTAAAGATGTTAGATTATTCCTAGGACATGCTGGTTTTTATAGAAGGTTCATCAAAGATTTTAGTGTAATATCTAAGCCTTTAAGTAACCTTCTAACAAAGGATACTATTTTTGAATTGACTGAACATTGTGAAGAAGCCTTTGTTAAACTTAAAAACTTGCTTACTTGTGCTCCTATCATTCAACCTCCCGATTGGTCATTACCTTTTGAAATAATGTGTGATGCTAGTGATTATGTCGTAGGTGCTGTTTTGGGACAAAGAAAAGATAAGAAACCTTATGTGATTTACTATGCAAGTAAAACTTTAAATAGTGCTCAAATGAATTATACTACCACTGAAAAAGAATTACTTGTAGTAGTATTTGCATGTGAAAAATTCAAGTCTTCTCTTGTTGGCTCACCTGTTGTTGTTTTTAGTGATCATGCAGCATTGAAATATCTTCTTTCTAAGAAAGATTCTGAGGCTAGATTGGTGCGGTGGATTTTGTTACTTCAAGAATTTGATATCACAATCAAATATAAGAAAGGCAGCGAAAATGTTGTCGCAGATCACTTGTCAAGATTGACAACAGATTCGAAAATTGACATCATACCAATCGATGACTACTTTCCTGATGAATCTTTACTTTCTGTCTCTGCAATGCCTTGGTTTGCTAATATTGTCAATTTTCTTGTTTCAGGACAATTGCCAGCTCATTAGAGTACCCAAGATAAAAGAAAGTTCTTGAACGAAGTGAAGAACTTTTATTGGGATGATCCTTATTTATTCAAATATTGTCCTGATCAAATATTTTGAAGATGCATTCCTGACAATGAGGTAAGTAGTGTCATTAAATTTTATCATTCTAAGGCATGTGGGGGCCATTTCTTGTCAAGAAAGACAACAATAAAAATCTTACAAAGTGGATTTTATTGGCCCACCATGTTCAAAGACTCACATGCATTCTGCAAGTCCTGTGAAAATTATCAAAAGTTGGGATCTATTTCAAAACGTCACATGATGCCTTTAAATCCTATTATTGTCATTGAGATCTTTGACTGCTAGGGTATAGATTTCATGGGTCCATTCCCTCCATCATTTGGTTTCTTATACATATTAGTCGCAGTAGATTATGTTTCAAAATGGATAGAGACAATTCCAAGTCGAAACAATGATCACAAAACAATGATAAAGTTTTTGAAAGCAAATATTTTGAGTCGATTTAGAGTCCCTCGAGCCATAATAAGTGATGGCGGAACACATTTCTACAATAAGCCATTTGAGTCTTTAATGAAGAAATATGGAATCACACACAAAGTTGCCACCCCTTATCACCTTCAAACAAGTGGACAAGTAGAGCTTGCTAATAGGGAGATCAAACATATTTTGGAGAAAACAGTGAACCCTAATAGGAAAGACTGGTCTTTAAGACTTAATGATGCACTTTGGGCTTATCGAACTGCTTATAAAACATCATTAGGTATGTCACCTTATAGACTAGTCTATGGAAAACCTTGTCACTTGCCTGTGGAACTTGAACATAAAGCTTATTGGGCTATTAAAGCTTTCAATTCAAATCTGGATGATGCTAGTCAACTGCGAAAATTACAAATAAATGAGCTTGAGGAAATAAGAAATGATGCATATGAAAATTCAAGAATTCATAAAGCAAGAATAAAAGAATTTCATGACAAGAAAATACATAGAAAAACCTTCAATGTTGGTCAAAAAGTCTTGCTTTATAATTCTCGACTGCATTTATTTCCTGGAAAATTAAGATCAAGATGGAGTGGTCCTTTTATTGTGAAACATGTGTATCCATATGGGGCCTATGACATCGAGAATCCAAAGAATGGCAATGTTTTCAAGGTAAATGGACATCGTCTGAAAGTTTACTTTGACAATTTTTCAGTTGAACATAACTCTATTGAATTGGGTGATCCTGTATATAAAGATTGATTTTATTTTATTTTATTTTACTTTATTTTTGTTTCTTATATAAATATTGATTTTATTTTATTTTATTTTTGTTTCTTTTTGAGTGATTTTTGCAAGTTTCTTCACCCCGGTCAAATGGCGGATAACGGTACTCCGTGACTTAAGTCGGTTCTTTCAGTTTCCCACAATTACTGATATCTGTGTATATATCTGTGCAATTCTTTGAATCTCTCTTCCAATTCTCATTTGAAAATGGACACTAATCTTGAAAAATTGAAAAAGTATTTTCCCGCTCTGCCTCAGAATGCGATTACAAAAATTTACCGTGCTAGATGTGCAAGATTGAGATTATTAATGAATCATGGAATTCCTGAAGATATTCGTTGGTTGATTGAAGCAAAGGTCCGATTATCAGGTGAGTCCTCTAACTTCATTTCACACATGCCTGGAACAGGTAAAAGCACTTTTGCAAAGAAGCGTCGTGCAAAACGACTGGATGTCTGTCATCGATGTGCTAGATGGACTTGTAATACACAATGTCGTTCTTTAGGAATGGTATCTATAAACCGTGAAGATAAAATACAATTCATTAAGGATGGCCTGAGTAAGGAGTCTTTAGATAATCTTCTATTGACTCTTGAGACGCATCCTAGTGGAGATGTGCATCGTGCAATTCATGATTTATGGCCACTATTTCATAAAGAACATGATAGACTTAGTCTTGGGAATCTGACTAAAAAAGACCCTGTTTGCCAGTTTTTAAGAAAACTGGATGGGAAGCCTATCCCCGACCCATAGAGGGCGTTTAAGCCGTTCTTGGACGTAAAACCAAGGGAAGATGTGAGCCACAATCACAACTACCTGTACATACACATGCTTGGTTTTATTATTGTGTTTTGTTGTTTCTTATATTTGTTTCAGTGTGTTTCAGGTTTGTCAGTGTTCGTTATTTCAGGTGATATCTTCTATACTCTATCTTTCTACCTTAGAACATTGAGGACAATGTCTCGTTTTGGTTGGGGGGAGAGGGTAGTAGTTGATAAAAAAAAAATTGTTTTTCATTTCATAAAGCATGTGCATAATTGTTGTTACTAGGATGGCAGAGTAAAGGAGTTCTTTTGTTAAAGTGACTCTTGAGACGCATCTTAGTAACCATTCTTAACAAGGTCTATTATAATACTTCCTGAAATATTCAGGTTTACAAACTCTCGTATTGTTACCACTTAATTCTGCTCATATACTTATTTAACATGTATTTTTAAACCTTAATTTACACACACACACTTTAACATATGATTGTGGGTTGCATATTGGATTATTACATTATTTATGTTCTTTTGTTAAAGGTAACAACTAAGGGAAAGGGATTGTATATAATTAAAAAGAAAAAAAAAAAAAAAAAAAAAAAAAAAAAAAAAAAAAAAAAAAAAAAAAAAAAAAAAAAGAAAAAAAGAAAAAAAAATGATGATAATAAAAATGTAGATAAGTTTGGTTTCGTAGCCTCCCTAACCTAAGCAATTAAGCCCGAAGGGGTGTTTTAACACCTAATACCCTAAAGTCAACTGACTTGGGAGCTATTGGCCCAACGCTTGTTACATGGGTTGAGGAGAAAAGCTTAAGGGAATCAAACATTGCACTATCTACATATCAGTATCTGCGACCCGAGTTACTAAGCTCGTAGGGGTGTCTTAACACCTAATGCCCTAAGACCAACTGGTCTGGGAGTCATTAGCTGAAAGCTCATTACATGGGTTAAAGATGCATGATGTTTTTAAAGTATATGTATATAGAGTTAAAAAAAAAAAAAAAGACAAAAATAGTAATCCCAACCCAAGGAAGTTAACCTTAAACATTAGAACAAAAATTTTGTTTTCTTCCAAGAAAAGCCCCATAATTATGTGTTGATACATTGAGCACAAAAGAAAGGTTTATTAATATCTTGTTAAGAGGTATTGAGCAGATATATAAATTTAATGAGAGTTTGTTTATCTGGATAGACTAATGGAAGTTAAATGATGAATACCTTGCTTTGTGAAATTTGCAAATTTGTTTTCTATTTTAACGCTTTGATTACTAGGGACTAGTAATAAGCTGGTTGGGGGGTGTGATTAGTACTTAAAAGTGCATTTTTATCATGGTTTTATATCATCATTTTGCACTTGAAGTATCAATAACTCCTTAACTAAAATATGTTTTATAATAATGTATCTAATAATATAAGATACCTATAATTTATGGTAAATGTCTATTTTTAATGCAGGCCTATCACATAAATGAAAGGATTGATTGATGACTTGAAGAACTTAAATTGCAAGGATAAAGAGATGGCCAAACTTAGAAAAGAGATGTCGGTGCAATCCAAACCGGAACACTGTTCGGTAATTGGGTCATATCTGGAGCTACAGATCTCAGATTTAGGTCCAATTTATATGGATGGAAAGGTAAGACATAGGCCTACAACTTTCATATGGAGCCCAAGATCTAAAAAGGCCATTATCAAGTCCAAATTGTAGCAACAACAAAGAAGCCCGAATCTGTCTTCCAGCCCGAGCACTATTCGGTATTTTGGCCATATCTGGAGTTCTAGAAGTCCAAATGAGCTGAAATTTTTACACAAGAAAGCTGAGACAATTGCCTACAACTTTCATGTTTACAACTGGCTCCAATTTTGACGTTATCAATGACGTTTTGGGCAGACAAGAGAAGATAAGGATTGTCACCAAGTCAAAAGTTGGTCACCCACTTATCAATTAGTCATCAAATCAATAGTTCCCATTTTTGGCCTATAAAAGGAGGCATTTGCCATGCATTTAGGCATCTTGATTTCCAGATCAAGATCATGCTCTTCCTTTCTCTCTTTGTATTTTTTATGCTTTGTTTTCATTAATATTAAGTTTATGCCTTTCATTTCCTTTCCTTTACTTAGTTAACTTTTATGTTCTTATTTTGTTTATCTATTTTGCTTTCTTTCATTATGTCTAGCTAAGTTAATTATGTCAAGGTGAAAAGGTTACACTAATGGTGTAAGAATAAGTATAATGTAAACTTAATATGGACTTTAATGTTTGATACTAACATGTTTTATATTTGCTATCTTGTTCACTCTTTAATACTTTGCTTGTTAAATGACTAATCTTGATTTATGTTGTATAACACTTGGTACAACAAATGCTTGGCACTTTCATAGCCCATAATGTATGGTATAACCGACACCTGAGCTATGAAAGGAACTTGATTTGTTGTTAACATAAGTTATAATCATGAATGCTTGACGAGATTTACAAGTATTAGCATTAATTGAATAAGATGACTAATGTAATCATGTTAACAATATATAATCTGATTGGAACCTCCTTTGTGTGTGGTTTCCAATTCAATAATAAGAGTTTATACTATACTTGTTTGATATACCATTAGTGGAACCTCTAACCTTGACATTTGTTATTATCATTGTTTAATCGTTACATTAATATTCCATCTCAAAGTTCTCATCATCTTCTTCTTCTTCTCTTTCTTTATTATTATTATTATTACTACTACTACTACTACTACTACTACTACTACTACTACTACTACTACTACTACTACTACTACTACTACTACTACTACTACTACTACTACTACTACTACTACTACTACTACTACTACTACTACTACTACTACTACTACTACTACTACTACTACTACTACTACTACTACTACTACTACTACTA
>NW_011500773.1:75882-81468 GCF_000495115.2 Populus euphratica | reverse complement strand
TATTGTTTTTGTTGTTGTTGTTGTTGTTGTTATTGTTATTGTTATTGTTGTTGTATTATTGTTATTTATAATTTGTACAATTAACCTCCTTGTGGTTCGACCCCGGTCTTGCCGGGTTATTTATTACTTCGACACTCCTGCACTTGGGAGAAGACATCAATCTTTTAGTCGTGTCATTAATCTCTGAACATAGAAAATTTTGTTGGAATAAGAAATTTTTAGGAAAATAATTTGACGTTAATTCCTAAAAATAAAATATTTCATTGAGATGAGAATTTTTGTGAAAAATCTTGATGTTAATCCATAAATATAGAAGATTTCATCAGTGAAGGGATTTGAATAAATTTTTTTATGTTAATCCCTAAAAATAAAAAAAAATTCATCATTTTTATATATAAAATTATGAAGCACAATTCTCCAAATAATATAATATTAAATGATGAGATTGATAAAAAAAAAAAAAAGATTGAGTTGTTCAAGGACTAAATGGAAAAAAAGATAAACAAAAAAACTATTTTAAGGAATATAGTTTTGTGGGTGTGACTATTTTGATTTAACCATAAAAAATATTCAAGCTTTGTTAGTGTGTTTTTTAAATATTAATACAATGACGTATTTGATGATTTTTTTTTCAAATATTGAAACGATGACAAATCTATGACTCAGGTTAAACTGTTAAATCTACGACACGGGTTAGAAGACTGTGATAACTTGTAGATAACAAATTATATAATTTAATTTCTAATTAATACAATGTTGAAGGATGAAATTAAAAAACCTATTAAATGAAAAAAAATATAGGGGTCAACCTGAATTAATCTATTAAAGCTATAAACTCAATTCATGAGATCACGATAACCAACAAAAAGCAAATTAAAAAAAAAATTATGAAGCTCAATTTTCAACTAACTTAATGTTGAAGAATAAAATAATAAAAATCAATGTAAAAAATAACAAAAAAAACTCAAATCAATCCATGCTATCATGTTAAACTAGTCACTTAAATTATAAGACCAGAATAATTTTATATAAAAAAAAATTAATGTTCCATTTCCAATAAATTCAATATTGAAGGTTGAAATCGAAAAAAAAATATAACTAAATGAATGAGGCTATGATAACTTCATAAAAAGCAAATTAATTTTTTTTATAAAGTCTAATTCTCAAATAACATAATATTGAAAGATCAAATTGAAGAAAAAAAACTGAGTTGTTGGGTGGTAAACTTGAAAAAAAAAACATTCAATTACAAAAATAAAAAGATGAATTAAGTTAATATAGGTCAACCTGTTAAACTTATGACCTAGATTAACTCAATCGAGGCAACCCATGAAAAGCAAATTAAAAAAAAACTATGAAGTCTAATTAAAAAATATTCAATTAAAAAAATGATGAAGGATGAAAAAAATTACAAAGGATTAGGATAATCAATAGAAAGTAAATAAAAAATTACAAAACTTAATTTTCAACTAATTTAAAGTTAAAGAATGAAATAAAAATAATCAATTTTAAAAGATAAAAAATTACTCAAGTTAATCCATACTAACATGTTAAACTAGTTATTTAGGTTTTGAAATTGAGATCATTTTATAAAAAGTTAATAATTTTTTTTTAATACTTTATTTTCAATAGATTTAATGTTGATAGTTGAAATCGAGAAGAAAAAACTAAATTTATGAGATTATGATAACTTCACAAAAATATATTTAAAAAAATTACGAAGTCTAATTTTTAAATAATTTAATATTAAAAAATAAAATTAAAAAAAAACTAAATAAAAAAAAATAAGTTGTTAGATGATGAAATAAAAAAAAAAGATAAAAAAAAATATACTAAATTATCATAAGTGAACTTGCTAAACCCATAATCTATATTATCCTATTAGGGGCACCCCATGGAAATTAAATCTAAAAAATTTATAAAGTGCAGTTAAAAAAATAATTCAATTTAAAACGAACTCAAAAAACTAAATAGAGTAAATTCATGTCTATCTTTCAAATCAATGATTTTAATAATAAAATCAGGATAATCTTAAATATAACAAATAAAAAATATTAATGAACCCAATTTTCAATTATGATCATAAAATATAAAATAAATAATCAATTAAAAAAACTTGAGTCTATTTAAATTTAATTTAAATAGTTAAATTTATTATCATGATTATAAAAAACTTGAGTCTATTTAAATTAAGTAGTTAAATTTATTATCATGATTATAAAATCATTATAAATTTATAAAATATTAATAAAAAAATATAAAGTGATATTTTTAATAAATATAATATTAAATATTAAAATTCAGAAAGAAAAATTAATTTAACGAGATCAATACATGGAACAAATATAAAAATAGGAAAGAAAAAAACTACTATAGTAAATAATGTTTTGTTGGTGTAATTGCAATGAAGTAGCCTGAGCTTTTAATTAATTAATTAATTAATTAATAATTGTTAATGTAGGGAAACATTAACCGAGAAAGAAAGAGAAGTAGCGACGCCGAGGTGGGTAGGTGTTCAAAATTGTTCATGCCACAAATAAAAAGGACCAATTCTCGGTGTTGGCGGCAATGAGACGGTGATGATTCATCATCATAACTAATAACTGAAACTGAAGTTGAAGAAAAGAAGAGCAACAAAATGGGAGTCCAAGGTCTGTGGGACTTACTGGCTCCTGTCGGCCGTCGAGTATCCGTAGAAACTCTAGCCGGCAAGAAATTAGCCATCGGTACACCACTCTTCTCCTCTCTTCAAAAACCCTAGCTACGTATCCATTTCATTTGATTTTGATTTTGATTTTAGATGCTAGTATATGGCTGGTCCAGTTCATGAAGGCGATGAGAGATGACAAGGGAGAGATGGTACGGAACGCTCATTTGCTTGGCTTCTTTCGTCGAATTTGTAAGCTTTTGTATCTCCGCACTAAGCCTGTCTTCGTCTTCGACGGTGCCACCCCTGCTCTCAAGCGCCGCACCGTCATCGCTCGTCGGAGGCTGCGAGAGAATGCCCGTGCTAAGATCCGCAAAACCGCTGAGAAATTGCTTCTTAATCAAGTCTGTCTATAAACTGAACAAAACAAAACAAAACGCTCTTTTATTTATTTATTTTTATTATTATTTTCTAATCTAATTGGTGCCTAGTTTTTGAAATTTGTTTTTTATAACGCAGCTGAAGTCAATGAGGCTGCAAGAACTGGCAAAGGATCTTGAGAAGCAGAATGCTGCTAATAAGAAGGGCAAGCAGACGAAGATTTTGGAAGAGAATAAACGTGTGTTGTCTGAGCCCGAAAAGCTTGATGAAATGTACGTGTGTATACCTTTTTCTGTGATTTTTTTCTTTGCCTGGAGAACAACTTTTGTTGATTGTTTCGATGATGAGTTGATTTAGGCTGGCAGCTTCCATTGCTGCTGAGGAAGGTGGGAGTTTAGATAACAATGCATCCACATCTGCTGCTGCTGCTGTGGAGGACATGGATAGCGATGGAGATGGAGATGAAGAGATGATTTTGGTAAAGAAATGGACAAGAAAAAAAAAAAGTTCTCTCTTGATTTTGTGGTAACAAGTGCTGTTGTATTGGTCCATTTCTTCATTTCTTTTGTTTTGCAAGTTCAAAATCTGGAATTTGTTTTGATTATCACCATGGAACATTCTTCTTTAAGAAGTGAAGACTCTGCTCTTAAAGCTTCCAGCCATTCAGCCATTCTTCACTAAATATTATTTTGAAACTTAAGCGAAAATGATCAATATGTCATAGTTTGTGTATTTAATTTATTTTGCAGCCACCAATGAATGAGGTTGAAGACCCAGCTGTCTTAGCTGCTTTGCCCCCATTAATGCAACTTGATCTTCTGGTATGGTTTCTTGATCAGACGTGCTGCTCATTCCATCTTTGTTTGCCTTGTTATTTTTTACCTCTGCCCATTAATAAGGTCTCTTATGTAGATGAGAGACAGATCATTTGCAGAAAAGGGAAAAGGTAATCAAGACAAGCAGGTCAGTTCTTGAATGCCTAGTTGTACATTGAGATTTATCTTAATATGACATGTGGTACAGCTTGCAAAAAATGCATGCGTTCACTGTGTGGTGTTTGTTTTTGTCTGATTTGTACTTTGAAATGATGCTAAGTGTTTAATTTTTCTTTGAAGTTGGAGAACCAGAATGACAAGCACAAAAATAATGCAAAGGGCAAGGAAATTTTGTCAGATCATACTGAATTTGAAGGGAGCAATATGGGAAGAGATCATGTGGCAGCAGAGAGTTACAATCAGGAGAAGTTAGATGAAATGTAAGCTGTTGGTCCAATTGTCATACGATGCTCTTTCCAATTCTGGTTTAATATTCTGTTGATTGCTTTGACTAGTTAGTTTAGGTTGGCAGCATCTATGGTGGCTGAGGAGGAAGGCAGTGATGAAGATGAAGAGATGACACTGGTAAGTATGCACAACTTTGATACATGGAATTATTGTTGTAATGGGAGTTCATGCAGATTGTAGCTTTTATGCTTTTGAAGTTTGTGAACTAGTCCATATCAGAACAAAGTTCAAGTGCCCTGTGAACCAGGGATGCATTGATGCTTTCTTGATTGGTTTATCTCTCTCTAGTTCATGTTTGAAATAGGAAATTTAGTGGTATATGGTATGTATGGTTGCTCTTTCAGAACTCATCTTCTAGAAGTAGACTCTATTCTTTCCGGGATTTTTTGTTCTTGTGCCAAGAGTGTCTGTATGCAACTTTGTCCTTTTTGTAACCTTACTGCTGAGCGTGATCCATTTTGCAGCCACATGGGAAGGTTGATCCTGCTGTTTTAGCAGCTCTGCCACCATCAATGCAACTTGATCTTCTGGTCCAGGTAAATGTAGTGAACAGCTAGTTTTGATTTCCCACGAGATAAAATGTTTCAGCTTTCTCTGCCACATTGCTTTTATTGTGATGTTAGTTATCCATCTCCTATTTTGTAGATGAGAGAGAAATTGATTGCTGAAAACAGACAAAGGTATCAAAAAGTCAAGAAGGTCAGTTCTTGAATGCACTGCTCTTGATAAAGATTTTTCATGTGAATGTTTTCTAGTTTTTGTATCACTTTGCTATTTCTGAAGTTGATTGATTTCATATTTACCATGTGCATGGTGACTATACTAGGACTTACGAAAGGTGGTGCTTGACATAAACTATTTATCATTTGAATTGGCATTTATCATATCGCAGTGATGCATGTATCCCATCAAATTGTGTGCAAATTTCTTATTTGCTCATTTCATGTTGATCTAGGTGCCCGAAAAATTCTCTGAGCTTCAAATACAGGCTTATCTTAAAACTGTTGCTTTCCGTCGTGAGATAGATCAAGTGCAGAAAGCTGCTGCTGGGAATGATGTTGGTGGTGTTCAGGCTTCAAGGATAGCTTCTGATGCAAACCGAGAATTTATTTTCTCATCATCCTTTTCTGGGGATAAAGAGTGAGTACTTTATTTTCATTCTACTAATGAAATATGCTTGGCAAATGCCCTGTCTTTTGAAAAGGCATTTTATCAACTGTCACAAGGTTAAATGTTAATTGGGGGGGGGGGGGGGGGCTAAATCCCAGCAAAACC
>NW_011500773.1:48083-75753 GCF_000495115.2 Populus euphratica | reverse complement strand
TGGGGGGGGGGGTTAACCTAAATCCAAGCACAACCTTAATCCGATTCACTTTCATGCATACATCCCATTTGTTGTTGTAGACACATCCAATTTCATGGGGCATTGCCTGTCATCTACTCACTTTTTCAAAGATGTTTAGGTTGCTTACAACTGCTGGAGTGAAGAGAAGAAAAGGACATGAGCAGCAAAAGGAACCAGTAAAGCTACCATCTTCAGATTTTGTGGCTGGTGTTGCATCTATCTGTAAGTCCAATACTATGACAGGATTTTCCCAGGATGAATCTACCAGTACTTTTGATGATGATGTTGAGACATATCTTGATGAAAGAGGTCGTATGCGAGTCAGTAAAGTCAGAGCCATGGGGATGCGCATGACCCGTGATTTGCAAAGGAACTTGGATTTAATGAAAGAAATTGAAAAGGAGAAAACGCTTTCTATCAAGACTCCAAGTACTCGGTCTGTGCATGACAGAAATAAGATTGGTACCCCCAGATGTTTTCCCAATGAAAATCATAATGGAGAAAGTTCACATGGTATCGATGGCAACTCCACTAACTTGAACAAGATGAATGAGCAGTCCTTGTTGAATAATGAGACTTCTGTGCAGATATCTTTTGAAGTCGGTGACGAGAGCAAGCATTTTAGCAGTGATGATGATCTGTTTGCTTCTTTAGTAGCTGAAAAGCCTGTAAAAATCTCTTCTGCTGGCAATAGTACATCAAGAAGATATTCTGATGATTCTGCTTCTGATAGTGACTGGGAGGAAGGAATTGTTGAAGGAAAAGCTAATAGTTCTCCTAATGATGTTGAATTAAGCACTAAGCCATCTCTTAAGGTTAATGATATTAGCGATGATAGTGAAGTGGAATGGATGGAAGGAGATTCTGATATTCATGATAACTCCTCCTATCTAGCTGAATCAAAAAAAAAACTAGTTTCCAAAGGTACTTTGGAAGAAGAAGCTGCTTATCAGGATGCTATAAGGAGAAGTCTTAATGATTTAGTGGTTGAAAAATTCATCCAGTCGCAATCTAACCCAGTAAATATTAAAATCTCTGGAGAAAAGGTTAGCAATGACAGTGAAGTGGAATGGGTAGAAGTAGATGCTGATGTTCATGATAAGTCCTCATATCCAGCTAAATCAAGAAATCAAGTATCTGGAGGTTCTATAGAAGATGAGGCTGGTTTGCAGGATTCCATAATTAGAAGTCTTAATGATCTTGGGAGTGAAAAATCCATCCACTCAGAATCTGACCCTAAAAATGTTAAAAGCTTTAGAGGACATGCTTATGAGGGTGTGGGCTTTCTCGATCAAGAAGATAATAGTTCAGCTATGCTCAGGAAGGATGCTACCCAACAAAGCAAATCAATCTCTGAAATTTTGGGTTTTGAAAACCTAGGTGATGCAGATGAAGTTAATATTTCACAAGCCTTTCCATCTGTGGGTAGCCAATTAAAGTCATCTAAAGCTTATAATCCTGATGATGTGGTGATGCTAATAAATGAATCACGTGAAAGTTATGTGCATTCTAATCCTGCCCGGATAAGCCAAGATGTGGATAAAAGGGAGAATGAGTGCCGAGGCATGCCATCTATTAAATCAATTGGGCCTTTGGAAGCGAAGGAGAACCACTTGAATTTGGAACCTGCTTCTGATATTGAGAATGGTGGGTTGTCTGCCTCCCATGAGAAGAATTCAAGAGACAGCTTTCATACCGCTATAGCAGCATCTACTTATCTACCTCTTACTGAGCTAATTGATGATAGAAATGATAAGAAAGCAGAGCCATCCACGTTCATTGGTGGAGAGAAAATTAGTTCTGAGGCCAAGCCACCATTCCTTTCAGTTGAGAACTCTTTCCCAGAAGACTCAGTGAATGGCAGTGATTTTGCAGAGAAACTTAATGGAGAAAAAAAGGCAGAAGACCATCTTAGTGAAAGGGAATGCTATATCAGTAAATCTGCATCCATGGATAATGAGAATGAACAGGTCAATTTTACAGGGGCTAGTTTGGAGAAGGAAATGCTAATACTAGATCAAGAATATAGTAATCTAGGAGATGAACAGAGAAAGCTTGAGCGTAATGCGGAATCGGTCACCAGTGAGATGTTTGCAGAATGTCAGGTATGCACTGAAACTTCCTATCTGACTTAACAGCTAAATCACGTGGTGACAATTAACAAATTGTTAGGATCAACTTGCTTCATGTCCTTATTGGAGTCTAGCATGCAATGATTTGTCCTTGATTGATCAAACTCTCTCTATGTTTTTTTTTTTGTCAAAAAAATTTGGTTTTGTTTTCTGTTTGGATATCAACTATGGAACTTCAAATACACTGACCACCAAGGATAACTGTTTTCTTATGCTTACGTCAAACAATTTATTGCAATGGTTGATACTACAGTTCTGGTTTTACATGCGGAAATGAGGAACCCGTTGTTTGGGTTAATGTTATTCTCTGTATACTGATTTTGGCTTATCAAATAATTTGCAGCACCAAACTCATGTTGTTTGTCATTTTATAATCTGTAGGAGCTGCTGCAGATGTTTGGTTTACCATATATTATAGCACCAATGGAAGCAGAAGCTCAATGTGCATATATGGAACTTGCAAATTATGTCGATGGTGCTGTGACTGATGATTCTGATGTCTTCTTGTTTGGAGCTCGAAATGTGTATAAGAATATATTTGATGATCGTAAATATGTGGAGACATACTTCATGAAGGTCTGGTAGAATCCTTCAAAATTTTGTCTTTTATTGTTCTGTCACAACTGCTATGATATTGGGATCAAGTTCTGTGATTAAATAATTGAGAAAACTTGCCTTTCAGCGTCTTTGCAATTGTTTTCTCCATAAAGGTCCCTTCTTTTTTGCACGATTTTTTTTCCAGCTACAATGCTTCTAAAATTACTCTCTGACTTTTGGGCTCTTTTTTACTGCTTCATTTCTTTTTCTTACAGCTCTCTGCTGTTTTAACGCAAATTATATATTTTCTTTTTATTCTTAACATTCTGCCATTCATGCTCTGGCAATTTGCTTGCAGGATATTGAGAAAGAGCTTGGTCTATCAAGAGAGAAATTAATCCGCATGGCTCTGCTTCTTGGAAGTGATTATACCGAGGGAGTTAGGTAATTAACAGAAACTGGTTTGGCTTCTAAGTTTCAATAGTCATGCTTTCTTCTTATGCATGGAGGTTTTCTTTTATGTCTTTGAATTTACCCTTTTACAAGCACATTGTTTTGAGCTGCTTGATTTGAGTATTAAGAACCATTTGTATGCTTTATTGGACATTCTATTTTTTTATTGTTAAGTTTATGAACTTTAATGAGATGTGTGTTTGTTGTAGTGGCATTGGCATTGTCAATGCTATTGAGGTTGTGACTGCATTCCCCGAGGAGGATGGCCTTAAAAAATTCAGGGATTGGATTGAATCACCAGATCCAGCTATCCTAGGAAAGTTTGATGTTCAAACTGGTCTGGGTGCGAGGAAAAAAGAGTCAAAGGTTGGTGGAAGTGAAGCAAATTGCACAGGTAATGGCATGGAAGGAACGAACCCATCTGGCCTAAACATTCCTCAAGCTCATGAAGAAAAGCAATCTGCAGATCATGCTCAAGTGATAAAGCAGGTTTTCATGGATAAGCATGTAAGTTCTTACAGAATTAGTCATTTCCTTGTTAACACATACTTCAGCAATCAGCATGATAGAAGAGATCCCAAATTTAAATTTGTACAGAGAAATGTGAGCAAGAACTGGCACATTCCTTCTTCTTTTCCAAGTGAAGCAGTCATTTCTGCGTATTCTTGTCCGCAAGTGGACAAATCAACTGAGCCTTTCACATGGGGAAAACCAGATCTTCATGCTCTTCACAGGTAAGTTATCTCACCTTTGGTTTTCATAAATTTCGGTATGTAGAGCTTGTGTTTGCTTCTAGCTATATGCCGTGTTGAGCTTTTCTTCCCTTGCTGAATTTTTTATTACACATGCTAAAGGACTACGCAATATTTTTCTTTCCAAGTTTTAATGTGATCCATGCCAAAGTTCCTGCTGCTTTTTGAGAGCTGTTTTCAAGAGAAGATTGCATCATCTTGGTCACCATGCTTTATATCATTTGCTCCAACATTTTGAAATTAGAAAACACATACCCAATGCTAAAATGCACCCAAATCATGCATTATTAGTACACCAAACTGATTCTCTATGGTTCTTAAAACAACCGGCAGCATATTTTCACATATAAAAATAAAATCAGATGGTTCGTTTCAATTACCAGCTGTGGTTGCATACAGATTATGCTGGGAAAAGTTTGGGTGGAACTTTCAGAAGTCAGATGAGTTGCTACTTCCTGTTCTGAAGGAGTATAATAAACATGAGGTTGTGTTCCTCTCTCATCTGCATGCTCAGACACATTTGCTTACTCATGTTCATTCATGAGATTCAAACAAGCTAACATGCCCTCATTATGATAATAAATAGAACATGTGCTTATGCATTTACACACTCTTCTCTACCAACATGCATCTGCTTTATTACGTAATAAAGAATATTTTTTGTATATTTTCTAAGCAAACTTTTTCTATCTGTTTGGTGCTGTGAACTGTGTCAGCAGTGTTTTAGGAAATTTTAAGCTGTATCTTTGATGGGTAATTGTTGGGTTGATTAGGTATGCATGAGAGGTTGTTTGGGGAATGCTGACGAGTGTTTTGAGGTTTGGTTGATGGTGTTTTCTGCTGGGCATTATAGAAATCATTAGAGTCATGCTAATAGGGTTTCTTGGAGTTACATCAAGAGGATAGAAAAACCTAAGCTTCACATCTAGGGTTCTTGGGAATTACACCTATGGAAAGTTGAGTTATGCAATCAAAAGCCAAGCTGCTGGAATTTTATCCATAAACTGATTCTCTGTGTTGAATGATTACATAACCTTTACATAGAGTTCCTTGGATTTATCTTCCTATGTAAGAAAATACTGATTGTCCTATTTAAAATAGCCTAATAAAGCTGATTTCTCTTTAAGACTAATAGAATACTAAATTGAGAGTAAACCCAGATTTGGACAGTTTTCCAGATTTGCTGCAAATCTGGAAACAGATACCCTTGTCTATGAAAAGACTAAAGTTTGCTTCTTTTGCTGTCTGCATTAATCATCCACCTTTGTTATGATCTGTTATCATCGTTTGCAACTAATCAAAGTGTCATGAAAAGCACGCTTTACTGTTAAATGCCATTGTTTCTTTCTTTTTTTCTTTTTACTCAAATGTATAAAATCAATAATTTGTAATATAGAACTTGCCGCTTAACTTGTATTTGGTTGTTGCTTGAAATTGCATATAATTATTTGTAACCTATTACATAGATCAAGTTTATATAAGTTTAGGACATTAATTGAACACACATTCCTCGCAAAGAACATTATATATCTCTCAAGAGTCAGCTATGATCTACATACCGGAGAACATTAATTGAATGATTAAATATTTGTTATCTATTTTGAATTAGGATTGAAGTAATAGTAAAACAACATATTTTTTTTTATTTTGTTTTTTTTTAAGTTTTATTTTGCTTTAATTACTGAAGGCTAAATTAGACATTACAATTAAATCAAGGTCTTTTTGTTGAATCAGAGCTTATACCAATTTAGGACATTAAGTGAATATAGTTTGCATGTGTTATGATTTTTTCTATGTGAAATTAGGAATTGAAAGCTGGAGGGATTGTAAAAATGCCTTAATTTGTTTTTCTTTTAAATTTTGATTTTTTTTTTAAACATGGAAGGATAAACTGGATATTATAGGGTTATGGTTGCAGTTGCTTTTTAAAATGTTTTTCACTCAAAAATACAGGATATTATAGGGGTATGGTTGCAATTGCTTTCTAAAATGTTTTTCGCTAAAAAATACATCAAAATAATGTTTTTTTATTTTTTAAAATTTATTTTTTATATCAGCATATCAAAACAATTCAAAAGCATAAAAAATTTTAAATTTTAGCAAACCTCTGTTTGGGCCACACTCGTAAACCCCCACAATAAAATAACAGGGTATTTTACTAAAATGAGATATCTTGACAACATACTCTATGTAAGATGCAAGGAGATGCTGATAAGTTTTGACTTGGTTTATTTGTTGAAGACTCAACTACGACTGGAAGCATTTTACAGTTTCAATGAAAGATTTGCAAAAATTCGTAGCAAGAGAATCAAGAAGGCTGTTAAAAGGATCACTGGAAACCAATACTTTGACATGATGGATGATCCTGTGGAAGAAGTTTCTAAGAGTAGAACTGGAAATTTATCTGGGAAATCTGGTGACAATGAACCTCAGACACATTCAAAGAGAACTGCAAGAACTGCTCCTGGCAATAAGAGTAGTTTTCTGGAAAAATCAAAACCAAAGTGGTCCAGGAAAACGACTGCTGAGGAGCCTGTTTTTCCTGAAGTTGAGAATACAGAGGCAACTGTTAGGCAATGTAGCCATAGAGGATTCCTTAGAAACAGAAATGGTAGAGGGAGAGGCCGGGGAAGGGGAAGGGGAAAGGCAAATCTTTGTTTTGAACAATCAGATTCAAGCTCTTGTGATGTTGATAGTGGTCATGATGAGCATGAAGTGCATGTGTACGAGTCAAGTGGCCCACATGAATTGCGGAAGGTGAGATTAATTTTTATTTGCTTACTTCCTTAATGGCATAACGAAGTCTATATAATGTCGCGTTGATGAATTCATGGAAAGCGAGCAAGTGGAGAACTTCACTTGTTTGTGGTTTGTTCTTATTAAGGTGCAACAGACTGTAGTTCAATTTCAAAACCTTTGCCTCGCCTGCTTGTTGATTTACTGTAGTTTATTCCAATGTTTTAGGTCAGCTATTAAGTGTTTTAGGTTCTCTTTTGACAGTTTGAGGAGCCAAACTCCCCATCTAATAAATGTAAGAAGGCCCCAGCCTGATAAATATGCACTAGAGTTATTCAGTACATGCATAGACAGCTGCATGTCTTGGTTTTGGTTTATCTGGTGCAAAATTAGCATAAAGGTTTCAATATGCTTAAATTTTCATCACATGATGTCATGATTCTGACCATCATGCAAGTTTTGAAAATGAGCCTTCTGTAAATTGAACATGGTGGAATTCCATAAAGTAGACTTGCATCTACAATAATGTTATTTCAAGAAGGCTTATTCATTATTTGAAGCTGAATCTAACGAAGGTTTCATTTCACCTATTTCCCCTCTTTTAAGTCAACACGGTTGCGGAAGCCTGTAAATTACACAGTCGATGACTTTGAAATTGATGATGTGGAGAAGTCCTTGGACCAGGGTGATAAAAAGGGGTTTGACAAAGAGGCACTGCATCAAGATTTCTCTTCTGCTCAAGAAGCACGTGGAGATGGTGGCATTGGCATCAAAGATAATGAACAACTTGAAGTGGGAGATTCTTCACTTCAGAGCTTCTCCAGGGATTATCTTGAAAGGGGAGATGGATTTTGCTTTGATGGAGAGGAAGTTGGTCTCCCTGGCGTGGACCGAAATAGCTATTTTTTGGAGGTTGAACTTTCTGATGATCACCTTGAAAGGGGAGGTGGTTTTTGCCTGGATGAAAGTGACGCAGGCATGGACCAAGGCACTGCCCATAGCCTACCTGCAACTGGTGATCTTTTGGAAGATGTTGAGCATGGCACTGAGCTCTTGAAGGAGGTCGGAGATGGAGGGAGGACGAGTGCTTCTGAAACTGTGTTGAATGCAGACAGCGTGGTTGCAGCAGCACATGCTGGTGGTCATTTAAGGAGCAGTGTCTCTGGCCCAGAAATAACTAAGAATGAGACGGGGGCAACTGGTGGTGCGGGATGTCTAAGTGCAATGCCGTACTTCCTTAAAAGAAAACGGAGGAAAATGTGATTTTCTAGATCAGTCTTGCTGCCGGTGCTGCGATGTTTATTTTTAGGGTTCCCACCGCCATTGAGAGTTATCAATAATATAGTTACTTGTTGCGTGCCTGAAACATACAAGACGGGTCTCTTGTCATCATTTGTTTTGTGCAGTCTGAAAATGAATTATTTCTTTTTGTATCACTTTTGCAAATTTAAAATTTCAGAAAGATTTGATGACTTCGTCTCTTCTCGTTAAGAGCATCCTGATTTATACAATAACTGGCTGTAGCGTATGAAATTGCCTTCTATTCTATTCCGTGGGAGCGACTTTTTTTTATTTAGAAAAATAAAAATAATAGAGCGGAAATTCACAATAAGATTATGGGTGTTTAGAAGTGGTAATGGTTGTTTTTAAAGTAATTTTTTTTTGAAAATTTATTAAAATAATATTTTTTTTTTATTTTTTAAATAATAATTCTAAAAATAGTAATGGTTGGCTATTTATGCAATTTTAAAAATAGTAATGGTTGGCTATTTATGCTGTCGTCAATGCAATAAAAGAGTAATACATTAATAATTATAAATTAAAATTGTAAAATTATCTGGCAATAATGTATAGATCGCTACTTAGAAACTATTAAGTTACAATAACACGTAATAGACAATTAGGTGATGATTCTAGACAATTAGGTGATGATTCTAGACAATTTGTGATTTATTATATTTATTACAAGTTAGTTTTAAAATAAAAAATAACATTTATTAATCCTGAACAATCCTAATAATTAATTTGTTTGTTTTTAAGTTTTAAAAATATTTTTGTAAAAAATTTAAAATTTAATATTTTTTTTACTTTAAATTAATTAATTTTTTAAAATTATTTTAAAGTTTTAATATTAATTTTTTTAATAATATTTTTTAAATATATTTATAAAAATAATTTATACCATGCGCTAACAGCTTGTGAACTACCCTCAAGTTTTTGTTTTGTTTTCTTATTTTGTCAACTTTCTCTCTTTTTTTTTTCAATTCTTTCATAAAATATTTAGAGTATTTATTAAATTATTTGATTGATTATGATTATTAATTTGAAATTACTTCTATTTCTAATTTATAAATAGAATATAAGATGAATGGTAATCATGGAACCAGTCAAGTTTCATTTAAAGACCATTCTTTTGGTGCATTCATAGGATATTGTAATAAGCCTTAATGTTGCTTGCACATGATGATTTTTTTTTTTTTGGGTGATGACCAAGGCATTACAAGTCCATGATAGTGGTGAGAAATTAAGATTTGTTCTTTTCCATCTATCATCGTTCATCACTTTATCATTGAAGTGGCGATTGACGAATCACTTCGTTGATTTTTTTTTTTTTTGCTGCTGCTCAATTCAAGTTCTTTTGACAGTAATCAAGTGTATTCCCCAGGTCAGAATTGCTTCTCCTTAATGTCATCAAGAAGTCTTCGTAAGAGGTTAATTCCCAATTTGCCATCACACTGGCAATAAGCCTCGTTAACCTTTTCACAACACATACCATCCAAAACTCTTCTTCGTGTTTACTAATCGTGTTCTTCACCGCTCAGCATCAATAATACCCCACCCAACACTTGCATGCATGCGGCGAAAAAGAAAAAGAAAAAGAACAGAAATGTCTCTTAACCATTTTAGTATATTTAAAGCTTGCACGAAAGTCATGTTCTTTAAGTGCTGATTTAGCTACTAATCTTTATTAACGTAACAGATGTTGCAACTTAGCTTCCTTAGAATTTTGCCATTGAAATGTTTGTTTAAGTGATAAAATAACCAATTAGAACCATATGGATGGAACTTATACATGTTCCAAAAGAATCATTTTTAAAACATTTCTCACTTACCAAATAAGCCCACCTTTATCTGATCCTCGAGAATGTATTCTGACTCTTGCATGTCGTTTGTCATTGCTTTGAGAACAGGCAGTGATGAACTTCATGCGAAAGAGCACGGATGGCTTCAGCATCAGATTCGTTTTACTTGATTTTCTTGGAGGGGTGACAAATTATGCCCAAATGGCTGTGCAATCTATAGACCAAAGTGCGTTACATCTTCCTGAAGGGAATTATATCTTACCATTTGGGAAACTGTGTCATGCATGTCACAAATATGACCTCACTTTTTTTGACAGTTTCTTGGGTGAACTTTTATGGCAACACATGAAAGGTGTCTCTATCTTTGGTATAGAAAATTTCCGTCATTCTGTATCCTTTTTTATATACTATGCAAATCGTTTTAACTGTCTATTGCAGTTATTTTCTTTAAAACAAGTAACTTTGCAGTGAGAGTATATGTTCCATCTCATATCCTTCTTTGCTCTCGTTTCTCTGCTTTTGATAAATTATATTTTGCAGGAAGTCATGTTCTTTGACGTTGTTTTCATGTTTCAACACTATAACCTATATCGTGGTAGGAGAGTAGTTATTATCGTCCAAACTGTGGCAGAGCCACTAATTAGGTCTTCTGAGGACCCAGAGTCGGGAAATATGCAAGTTCAAGTGTATACAATGGTGCATTGTATTAGGGAAAGATATAAAGATTTGTGTAAGCATAAGTATTTACTTTTGGGGAATCATTCATGCCAAAGAAAGTGGAACTGTTTGTTCATTTGATTCTCCGACATGATTCTTATGGATATTTGCTCTGACAACTCGTTCACCAAGATGCACATTGAATAAATTAGAAATGAATGGCCCTGTTGTGTGGACACTCCAGCACTCGATAAACCATCCAATCTGCCTAGGCCCACGTCCACTAATAAAACGCAGATATATATATATATATATATGGAATGCTAAACTCTCATAGCAGTGATGATCAGGGTTTAATAGTCTCCATGTTTGGGTGTTAGAATGTCTTGTGCAACTTCAAAAACAATGTAGAGGTAGGTGTTCAATTCAATACACACTTCCAGATGTGCGAACAGTTGTGCAGATGCTCTAGCAAAGCAAGGCACTGAATTTGCATGAGATTTCTGTTTTTGGCTGTATAGTCCTTTTCCTGGTATCTTGGATGCGCGCAGGCTGTTGAATTTGGTAAAACTTTGTTACTTGTTGAACTTGATACCTCGAAATACTTTTCAAGCATTATGTATCTCTTTTTTTATAGTCAAGAGTAAAGATTACATTACATTGTTTTAAAAATATTTTTTAATTAAACAAACAAATAACCTAGAATAATAAATAACACTTTTAAAATACAAAATATTTTTTTATAAGATTCATGATATTGTGAATAAACTACTTGTTATTATTTATAATGATAAAATAAATATTAAAAAAATATTTTTTCTCAAATAAAACCTTGAGTTTTTATTTGAGTCTTTTGCTTTAAAACCCATGAAAGTAAAAGGTCATCTTATGATGTACCTTCATCAATTAATATTACCAACATAAAAACAAATCATTTTTTTTCCAAGAAACATTACTAGAGAATTACAAGATTTCAAAAGGAAATTATTACTTATATGGAGACAATTGTTTTTTCAAAATACAAGATCAAGTTTTAAAATCTATTCTGGATAAAGATTTCTGAAACCGAGGAAAAATAAAAAAAAAAAGGTTTTATAAAACTATTATTTGTCTGAATCACTAACCAAACACGCTTAGAAATAATAGTTAAAACAAGAGGGCAATGTTTTTTTATTTTTAAGGTGACTTGATCTCTTCAAGGTAATAGTAATAAGAGAATACTTCTAGTACTGAAACAAGGAGTCATTGTTGTTTAGAAGAGGCAATTTGAACATTTCAAGACAAGTGATACCGAATATTTTTAGTAGTGAGTTAACACGACTAAAAAATTAATGTCTTCTTCCAAGTACAGGAGTGTCAAAGTAATAAATAACCCAGCAAGACCAGGGTCCAATCACAGGGAGGTTAATTGTATAAATTATAGATAACAATAACACAACAACAACAATAACAACAACAATAGTAATAATAGTAACAATAGTAGTAGTAATGGTAAAAAAGAAAAAAAAGAAGTTGATGAGAACTTTGAAATGAAAGATTAATGTAATGATTAAACAATGATAACAACAAATATCAATGTTAGAGGATTCACTAATAGTATGTCAAACAAGTATAGTATAAACTCTTATTATTCAATTAGAAACCACACACAAAGGAGGTTCCAATCAGATTATAAATTGTTAACATGATGACATTAGTTATCTTATTCGATTAATGCTAATACTTGAAAATCTCATCAGCCATTCATGATTATAACTTATGTTAACAACAAATCAAGTTCCTTTCATAGCTCAAGTGTTAGTTATCCCATACAGTATGAGCTATAAGAGTGCCAAACATTTGTTGTACCAAGTGTTATATAATATAAATCTAGATTAGTCATTTAACAAGCAAAGTATTAAAGAGTGAACTAGATAATAAATATAAAACATGTTAGTATCAAATATTAAATTCCATGTTAAGTTTACACTATACTTATTCTTACACCATTATTATAACATTCTTACCTTGACATAATAAACTTAACTAAATATAATGAAAGAAAGAAAAATAAATAAATAAAATATAAATATAAATAAGATAAAAGGTAACTAAGTAAAGGGAAATGAAATGAAAGACATGAATAAGATATTAATGAAAGTAAAACTTAAGCATTATAAAAATACAAAGAGAGAAAGAAAGAGCGTGATCTTGATTTAGCGATCAAGATGCCCAAATGCATGACAAATGCCTCCTTTTATAGACTAAAATTGAAAACTATTGATTTGATGACTAATTGATGAGTGGGTGACCAACTCTTGACTTGGTGACAATCTTTATCTTCTTTTGTCTACCCAAAATGCCATTGATAACGTCAGAATTGGAACCACTTGAAAACATGAAAGTTGTAGAAAATTGTCTCAGTTTTCCATAAAAAAAAAAATAGAGGTTATTTGAATTCCTAGAACTCTAGATATTGGCTAAACATTGAACAGTACTTGGACCGCAGGACAGATTCAGACTTCTTCATTGTTGTTATAATTTGGACTTGAAAATGACTTTTTTAAATCTTGGGCTCCCCTAAAAGTTGTAAGCCCATGTCTTACCTTTCCATCCATATAAAGTATATCTAAATATGAGATCTATAGCTCCAGATATGACCCAATTACCGAACAGTGTTCCGATTTTGACTGCACCGACATCTCTTTTCTAAGTTTGGCCATCTCCTTTTCCTTTCAATTTCAGTTCTTAAACTCATTAATCAATCCTTTTATTTATGTGATGCACTTAAAATGAACATTTACCATAAATTAAAGATATCTTATATTATTATATATGTTATTATAAAATATACTTTAGTTAAGGAGTTATTGATACTTCAAGTGCAAAATAATAATATAAAACCTTGATAAAATTGCACTTTTAAATACTAATCATGAGTCAAAGAAGTAATGAATGATCCTTTCAAATTGATCAATGAGAGAGAATTTCCAGCAAGTAAATGTATCATGATGGACATTATAAATACTGAGTTGTGTAAAATTAAAAAAAATTCTAGAAAAAGACTTATATGAGTCAACTCGAGTGGGTTAGAAGCCAAACAACCAAGGGGAATCAAATAAAAAATAACAAGACCTCACCAATCAAGCACTAAAAAGATTGAGAAGAAATTAGGGTCTATATTTCAAATCAAGTAAAGATATATTATATTTCGAACTCCAAAGTATTAAACAATGTGTTCTGCAAAACTTTATAAAAGAAATTCTCGATGGGATCTGTCAAAAGGAAAACCATCTCGAAATGGCCAAAAAATGAAAATACTTTTGAAAGTTTTTTACTTTTAAGAATTTTTTTTTTATTTTCTACCTGAGTAGGTCATCCATAAAAATTAAACCAATTTGAAAAAATCTTCATATTTTTCATTAATAGGCATCATCCATTACAATGAGATTAATATTAAAAAACTTTTATATTTTTTTTCACAAATAGGTAGGTCACCTTGAAAAACAAGATTAATCCTAAAAAATATTTGTATTTTTCACCTGGACAAGTCATTCATGAGAAATATAATACCTGAAAAATCTTTGTATTTTTAGATTATTATTTTTTTTTTGTATTTTTCACTAACAGACAAGTCGCCATGAATAATTAGACAACTTTTAAAAATTTTTTATATTTTTTACCAACAGGTAGATCATCTAGAATAATTAAAACACTTTTGAAATCTTTATATTTTTTATCAACAAACAGGTCATCTAAAACAATTAAACTACTTTTTTAAAAAATCTTTATATTTTTAATCAATCGCCATGTCGTTTAAAACAATTAAGCCACTTTTAGAAAATCTCTAAATCTTTCATCAATTAGTAGGTTGCATGGAATTATTAGACCACTAAAAAAAAAAACAGAGAAGAAGAGAAAGGTTTTCATACTTATGTTTCTTTACAAACTTACTATACAAGATAAAAAAAAATTTAATGTCTTTACACCGTAAAAATTATAAAGAGGAAACAACTATCATAACCTAAAATTTGACATTTTACTTTTAATTTTATTTTAAGAGAGGATAAAAATTAGATATTAAAATATCAGGGATTGATTTTAGTTAAAAAATTAGATATTAAACTATAATGTGTTTTTGCCCCTTTTCCTATTATTTTTAGTTTGAAAAAGATTTTTAGAATATTTTAAAATTTTAAAATTTTAAAAAATAAAATAGTGTTTTTGTTTGTTTAAAACTTCGAAACATCTGTATTTATATAAATACAAGCCATAGATAATAGGGGTACATCAAAGGTTACTAAAGGTAGACCTCTTCCCCAAAAAAAAAAAAAAACCTACTTTCATTTCCCTAATATGTATAACCTTTTACTAGTGTTAACTCCACCACAATCAAGTCTCCATTGTTTCCTTCGCAGCCTTAATAGTCTTTACCATAACCAATCTCGTGATATCAAACCACCCATAAAAGCTTCTTTTTATTCTTTAAAAAAAATAAAAAATAAAAAACCCAAGAATGTTGAATTATCTTTTTATGCGCAACATTTCTTTTTATTTTCATATGAAGGATATTAGTAAATGGTGAATTTTCAGATTCCAATTAATCATTTAAAAAAGAAAATATAGATGCTAATCAATAAATTAAGCAAAACACAATTTGAAATATCAATTCTGTCATCCTATTAATTATAACAAATTATTCAAAGTAGTTTATTAAACATAAAGCTTTTTTTGTTTTTTAATTATGGAAGTGCAGACAATCTAGGGGCATTGCAATTTTTATGCCTCTATGTTGGTTTGTTCTATAGCAAGTTTATATAAACGGCTGGTTTTTCATAAGATAAATTGTTGAGAATCGAACTGCGAAAGCTTTGTTTAGGAATTCGGTCGGTTATTAACAGAACCATTTGATTCTCCACCCTGTCAGCCATCGGGACGGACGAAGTGAAAACGGGCGCGAAGAAGAAGAATACATGGTAGAAGGTATAGTTTTTAAACCTACCCGGTCCAAGATTTGAGTTTCAAGTTTTTATAAAATTATTAAGTTTTGATTGAGTTATCAAATTATTTAGATTAATTTTAAAAGAATTTAAAATTATATCATTTTAATAAAAAAAATCGAAGGATTATAATTATATTTTTGACAGAGTCTTGCTCCATCACCTCAGGTTTTTTTAATTTTTTTAACTATGTCCGATTCCAATCTCAGATTGACAGGGTTTTGAATTACTCACCTGACCGACCAAATTTATAAACTATAATAAAAGGATATGATAAAAGGATAATCTTGAACATAACAATATTTACATTGTAATAAACACAACCTCAAACAAACAACCACCAATACTATATATCTCAATATTTAATTTATATTTTATAAAATTATTATAATTTTAAATAAATTTTTAATTTTACAAGTTTTTTATTATATAATTAATTAAAAATTCTTTTAAATAAAATTATTAAATTTAATACAGTTTATAGTTCAAATTAAAAATTTAACAAATTTAAATTAATCTAATATATTATTATTTTAATATAAAAAATATTATTTTAAAATTTTTTAAAATCAAATCATTTTTACTAGATACCTAGCTATTTTTAAATTTATTAAATTGATTTCATCATGTCATCACCATCTAATTTTAATTTAAATCCAGAGTTAAATAAGAATTTAGCCTTCCCATATAATTTCCCGACAAGATTAGTGTTTAGTTATCCGAAGAGTGTATTTAGCCATAATCTTGGGCAAAGCCATTCTATACATATATTAATTATTTAGAAATAGAAAGAAAATAATAATTTGTTGTCCGTCCACGTCACTTCTGGTGAACGGTTCAGATACAACAAGTGCATTCAAAGAGAGTTTTCTATAATTGAAAAAGACCGCCAGGGGGTTCTTGCGGTAAGTAAAGTCTCCTCCTCCTCCAGGCTCCAGACGAGTTGGAAAGAGAAAAACAGGATTGAATTGCAATGGCATCATGGAATTCAATTCCATTGGAAATCACCTACGAAACGTTTGGATGGATCGCCTTCTTTTCATGGTCTATCAGTTTCTATCCTCAAGTAATCTTGAATTTCCGACGCAAGAGGTAATTCATTCATCGCTTTACTTTACTTTTTTGATTATCCATTCCAACAACACCAATACGATATATCTTTGTCTTTTGAACAGTGTGGTGGGGTTGAACTTTGATTTCGTGGTGTTGAATTTGACGAAACATTCTTCGTATTTGATATACAACGCTTCTCTTTACTTTAGCTCTGCTATTCAACACCAGTACTTTGAAAAATATGGCCACGGAGAGGTATTTCTTTTCCTTCTTTCTTCTTCTGTTTATTTCATATACAGCTCCTTTCTTGTTTTCCCATGCTCAGTTATAGGTGAAGCACAAGTAATAGTTTGGTTGGTCAATTTTATCTTCCATCAACAAGCTGTTGTGTTTTTCGTTTATTTACTAACCTATTCAAATCCCTGAAAGGATTTGTTACGATAAGTAGAGAAATGAAATGTTTCCTATTTTGGTTTTTTTTTTTTTGGTTGATGGACTTTTAAAACTTGAATGAGATGTCTTGCCAGCAAGCAATGCTCGTCAAAAAATTCTCTGTTCATTTTAATTAGCTAAAAAAACACCTTCAAATTCTCTTATATGTTGAGGTTATAGATATATAAAATAAGTTTATCATTAACTTCATGCCTGCCTGCTAATTGCTTGCTTTCATAGAAGTTGAGGAGTGCCCATTGATTTAGCTGTACATATGAGGGGTTTATGCATTCTGTTTCCTTAATCATCGCCATCAGAAATGGTCGAATGAGACCCTTCCTTTGAACTTATCTAGCAAATGATTTAATTTTTTTTCCCCTAAATGCCAATGGATGTTCACCGTGATTGATACTACTAGTATTTAGGGATGATGATTCTAGTATAACCATAACCATGTCTAAATAAAAAACTAATAACCATATCTAACCTAACATCATGTATAAGGATTTTTGATAACCATATCCATATGGTGGATACCCATTCAAATAACCATCATCAGTCAACTTTTTTTTTTTTTTAAAAATGTATAGACTTAATTAATTGAATAAATAATTTCAGTAGTTTCTTAGAATCAATAATTTAATTAAATTTGGTTAACCATATATTAACAAAACATTATTAACAAGAACCAAATAAATTTCAAAACATAAAATTATTTTAAAGCATATCCATCCATAATACAACAACCAAATAAATGTTTCAAGGTGAATATATAAAAAAAAGTTGTTCCATTTTGAAATAAAAGTCTTAACAATCCTAAAAACTATAATAACCAACCCCTCCATATCATCAATAAATCATTCCACAATTGAACTTGCTATATAAACAACAAACTAATGGTTAATGCATGAACTATACCTGTAAATAAAAATAGTAGGAATTTTTCCTTACATGTTTTTAGTTTACGTTTCACACCTTCATCATTATTAATATCATAATACATGTGTTGAAATTTTATAGTTTTTGAAAACTAATAATGACAACAGATATATATTTTATCGATGGAAGAATGGAAACCATAACTAAAGCTATTCTTTCAGATTTTATCCATACATGAACGAAAACCACTTTTCACTCAAAAAATGCACCCATTTGGATTGGTTTGGATGGCTAACCATCGGATTTCCTCACTACCTACCATAGCAATCCCTACTAGTGTTACTCATCAACTCCATATAGTGTGCAAGCTGCTCTTTTGAAGTAAGATTATTTAAAATGGAGCAAGTTTGTTAGAACCCATACCCAGGGAAAGTGAAACCCTATTCCAGTTCTTCTGAATGTCACCTGAATACAATCTCTGAACAAGATTTCATTAAAATTTGTGACCTCATGTTTCAGACATAGATAGAGAGCGAAATCAAGATAGGAAATTTTATAGAAAAAATCTGTTGATTTGTAATAGGATGTTGTAGTAAGTATAAACTCTAGCCACTTTTATCAGTTATATAAGAGTTCATATCTGTCTGGTGTTCAAGAATCGACTCTTAACATTGGACACTTGTATCTGCTTAGTTGCTTACATATTTTTGGTTTATTGCAGATGATACCTGTAGCTGCAAATGATGTTGCTTTCTCAATTCATGCTGTTTTGTTAACAGCAATTACATTATTCCAAATTGTAATCTATGATGTAAGTGGTTTGCACTTTGTCAGTGTTTTACTGTTTTCTTTTCATCTCCTATTGAAGCCTGATGTAACCATTCTTTCATTTGAACAGCGTGGAAATCAAAAGGTCTCTAAGATTTCTATTGCAACTGTGTGTGTTGTGTGGTTAGTTGCTGCAGTATGTTTTTTTATAGCTTTGCCTAGCCACTCTTGGCTGTGGCTCATCTCCATTTTCAAGTAAGTTGCTCTCTTTGTCTTTTTGATCCTTAAATTGCAAATTTTCCTTGATACGTAAATTTTGTTGGAAATCTTCATGAGATAACTATGCCTGAGGTGGTTGTGATGGATTTAACTCTTTAAGATATAGTAGTCTTGATTCTTAACTCAATGAGTGGGAATAAAGGGTATTTTCCATTCAGTTTTTCAGTTCATATTCTATTTTCATACTCAAATGAAGTTTATAGCATCAGATTCTTTCTTTGTGCACATAGGATTGAGATTCTGCATGATATTATTTGGAAGTAAAATTTTTCAGTTCTCACTAATGATTTAAGATGCACCTTGGAATGAGCATAAGACATGGACACCTGTATTAGTTTAATATGCCCTATAGTCAATTGATTGGTTACACGTGTTATTATTATATTAATGTAAATATATATTATTAATAAATACTTAATTTATTTTTAATATTCATATAATATTAGATTAATGAATCTAGAGTAAAGATAAAGTCCATGGGACAAAGATACTTATGCAAATGAAATTATAAGGTTATTATAATTATGAGATTCTTATTGCATTAAAGCATTGTTCCTAAAATGTCTTTGATTGATGCTCTCTTAAATACCGGACATTCACTAGAGCCATAAAAACTGGTATATATTATATTCTTTGCTTTATGAAAGGAAACAACCGTTCTCATAAATTGAAGTATAAAAGATACCTAAAACTAATACGTAGGTGCTTATCATAAGACATATACACTGAATTGACCTACATCAGAATTCTATATAGAGAGATTACCTATGTCTATGGAAAGACTCATGTGATGGTTGTGTAAGTGATCCTTAGACTTGAGATTCCTAAGTCATCTTATATAAAAAAATGATATATTTTGATCTTGTTACATTATCTTAGTCGAGGTCACAAAAGGGCAGACTTTGGGTATAACATAAACTATATGAATATAATTGAGTAATCAAGAGAGGATTCATTATCCAATGTGAATTAAGGAAAATATATTAGCTTTTATCGGATAGTATTGACTAATAAATCTTTAGTTAAGGTAGAATAAGATTTGAAAAGAGTTTTAAATCTTATTCAAACAATCAATGACTATTATGTAGAGAATAAACTTGATTTAATATGACAAACATACTTCATGCTTCAATGTTATATCAGAACATTATTGATGAAAAGATATTAGTTACACTAAGAAACTGATTACTGAAAGGTCAAGTCAAACCATTAATAACTTTTCTAATATTGGGGGGGTCATGATACGTTGTTAGACAATGCACTTGATTTTCAAATATAAAGTAATTAATTGTTTAATTGATAATAAATTAAATTGTTCAATTTATTTAATTTTATTTAATTAGAATTAGAATTTATATTTAGGTCAACATATTAGGAATATAATAGGTCACTCATATTAAAAATCATTAGTAAGAAATTAAATTAAGATGATTTAATTAAGCATGACTTGATTAAAATATATTTTAGAAATTAAGGACTAAAATATAATTAATACAAAGATTATATTTCTAGACTTAGAAAAATCAAGTAAGCACTTGATTGAGTTAATTTTAAAATTATCTTGAATTAATATATGAATATAATTTAAGGAAAAAATTGATATTTTGTTAATTTATAAGGTTTTTTAGATTTTCTTATAGATAGTAAGCTATACCTCTTATTTTTTTGTAGTTGTTTGTTAGACAGAAAAACTGTATAAACATAGAATTAGATCTAACACTTTAGGCATAGCAATCCCTTTCTCCTATTTTTCTCACGGGTGGTTCGTGTGGATTACTGTTGGAGCCCGGACAATTAAATGGCTTGTAGTTTGCAATAACCCTACCTTTAAAGAATTATTCAAAGTTGAAAAGATCAGATCTTCATATAATAAATCTTTAAACAACTCTAGATTTGTCTAATAGTGTCATTACTAATCTAATAATGCTAGAATAATCTTGACACATTCTAGGTGGAGATTATTTGATAGAATTCAATGAAATCTTCAAACACTTTGGGGCACAAATCCAATTCCAGAAAAAAAAAAAGGTCTGGAAAATCCTGAAGATGTATACAATGGTGTATGATGAAGTACACAATTGCAAAAAGACAGGGAAAAAAGGATGCCTAGGGGGACACAGTTATTGGTTCAATGAGATCCTAAGGACTTTCAAATAATTTTGTTTCATAGTTTCCGCTGTGTGTATAATATTTAGGAACACAACAACCTGCTAGATGGATATTAGAGTGTGTGTAAGATTTTAGCTATCTATTTTCAGATTTTTCTCATGTAGCTGTAATTTGGATACCCATATTTGTTTGAGGATTGAGTCCCCAAGTTCTCTTATAACAGGAAACTCTATTATCTTTAATCTATCCTCTATGATTTACTCTGTTTCTTCACTGACCATGTTCCTTGCTGTTTGCTGTTATTGCGGGGATGTGTTCCTTTGCAGTTGGTTTCCAGACTGTTATTTCATCCTGTTTGTGCTCTAATTCATGTCTTTCTTCAATGAGACTCGTAATCTTGGAGACTCAGAAAAGCACTAGATTCCTTTCCCTCAATATAAATTAGAATTTTCATCAACATAGGCAATGGGGTGGTGCTCTCATCTCTCGCTGACATCTGGGGAGAAGGGTAAAAGGTGGGGCTGGGATTATAAGTGATAGAAAGGTTAATGGCCGAGAAATTTTCTGAAAGAGTGGCACATATTCAAATGCTGTGGCAAACTTAAGCACCGTCCTTGATGGACTGCTTTGTCATGGTGATTTAGAAATAGTCTGTGAGATTAGTTAAAGCTGTTGATAAAAGAACTAGTTAAAACCTGATGGCTGGGTTGCAATTAGTCAAGTTTGATAAAATGAGATCTCAAAATAGCATTAAGGGGATAATGTAAACCCTTAATTTTGTTTCCTGCCACTGGCTGGAAATGGCCAAGCAATTAATAGGCATATTACTTAGTGATGAGAAATAATTATTTTTGTTTCAATTCTGGATCTCTTCTTACTCAATGATGAGAAATCATTTTTTTTGTTTTGATCTGGATCTCTTCTTAACTACCTCCTCTGTTATTATTTTTGCTTTCACTTTGCCATTAAAGAGTGGATTGATCAATCAGTTGTGTGAGATTTCTTTCTTATTCCTTTATTTAAATGCTGTTGCAGCTCCATTCAAGTTTTTATGACTGTCATCAAGTATATTCCTCAGGTCAGAATTGCTTCTCTTTCATGTCTTTGAGAAGTCTGCGTGGGACTAATTGCCATCTAGTCTGGCTTTAAAGCCATTGGACTTGCAAAGGCAGCAATCTATAAATCAGATAAGATCTTTGATAGTCTATTTATAGCATTTTAACCTCATAAAACAGATGATGTAAACTTAGTTTTCCTCAAGATGATGTAAACTTGTATCACAATCACACAGAACCTGTCCTTTCCTACTCACTAATCAGCAGATGGAACTTGTGGATGCTTTAATGAGATAACCTTTCCTTTTACCACCCCCCCCCCTCCCAACCCCCAGCCCTTATTTTAGTTTTTTATTTCAATTTGACCCATTCTTTATCTGATCCTCTAGAATATTTCTGACATGACACCTCACATTTATTTGTGCTTGATCTGAGACACAGGTGATCATGAACTTCATGCGAAAGAGCACAGATGGCTTCAGCATTGGAAACATTTTACTTGATTTTCTTGGAGGGGTGACAAATTATGCTCAAATGGCAGTGCAATCTATAGACCAAAGTGTGTTCTCTTTCTTTGGGGCGGGATAATTTTGCCAGTTGAATCAGGTTTTATGCGTGATGCTAATTTGATCTTATTGTCTTTGCCAGATTCTTGGGTGAACTTCTATGGCAACATAGGAAAAACGTTGTTATCTTTGGTATGGAACATTTCTTCTATTTTGGATAATTCCAGTACTCTATGCAAATTTTTAACTGTTATAGGTCTCATGCTGGTAGTCTGGTTTTACCACTAATGCCAGATTATATGTTATCCATCTAAACCAGTTCTTTCTTTCACGTTCCATCTCAATTCTTCTTTGCTCCGTTCTGCTCTGGTTTTGATGGATACATTTTGCAGGTGTCTATATTCTTTGACGTTGTATTCATGTGTCAACACTATATCTTGTATCCTGAGAAGAAAGTTGTTCCTTCCAAACTCAACAAGGAGGGAACAGAGCCACTTATCAGGTTTTCTGAGGAGCGAGCTGCGCCAGAAAATGTGTAAGGTTAAATTAATATAGGAATGCAAACTTATGTAAATTTAAGTCAATCTTTACACTGTTTCGTCTTCCAAATTCACTATCGGACGTCGAGAATCAATGTCTCCGAAGCTAAACTAGTTGGCCATTGTATAATACACAGCTATATATTCCAAGGCAATTCGAAGTGTTTGATTCTCTAATGTAGGTATTTGTTTTGATAATTTGGTTCACAGCCTTGTACATGGTGGGGTTTACAAAGAATGATTGACGAAACTGGAGACGTACCCGCAGTGATCAAACTATCGGGACCACTTAGATTTGGTCCCTAACTTATCAGTTGTGTATCAAACATCTTGATTTTATTAATTTTGCTCCTACTATAATTGACGTTAGAAGATATACTGTTAATGAAAATTATAAGCTTTTCCTTACTTTGCATTTGATTTGAACGTGACCACCAGCGCTTTATAAAATGTCTCAATTTGTCTTCATTCTTATTTGTAAATTTATAAAATTGTCATAAAAAATGGTCTTTTATGGAAAATTGAGGCTTATTTTGGAGAAAACTTCTATGAAATTGTAATTTGGATCCCACTAAAACATACTGGACATGGGTCATTCCATTAAAATAATAATTAAGCAATATTTTAAAAGATGATGAGAAGATACTGTTTCCTCAAGAAACAAATCACTATAAATTGTGATGTGATAGTGGTTTGCAATTTTTTAAGTCTCTTTTTTCTTTATTGCATATTTAGAGGCTTAAATTTATGGCCAATTAAAGCTCATTTATTAAGAAAGAGTAAGATTTAATGATAGAGGACTAAAATGAAAAACACAGTAAAAAGAGATGGTTTTGCTCAAATTAGAGCTAAACGTATATTTTAGTCCTCTAACTTTTTAAATTATAAACTTTTAATCTCTAAAAATTATGAAATTCAATTTTAGTCTCACATTATATTTTCTTTAATTTTTTGGTTTAAAAATTATAAAATTCAATTTTAGTCCCACATTATATTTTCTTTAATTTTTTGGTTTCTTATTGGAAAGGAGTGAGCGAGTGAGATTGGTTTTTAGTGGTATTAGTGGTAAAGAGAGAAACTTTTAATTGAGACAAATTCCAACAATAAAAATGGGTGATTTTGGTTTCCATTGATTCCTTTTGATAAGTAAAGTTTAGACAATATGTTGTTTTCTCTTAAACTTGCCTGAAATAATGAATCTGAACCCGAAAGGAATTTTGATTTCAAGTTAATTGTGTGTTTTGGAGATAAGAAGCTATGAATATATTTTACAATATGCATAGATGTTTTGGTGGTTTTTTCATGTCAAAATATGTTTAAAATGAGTTTTGCTTGGTCTAAAATAGACCAGTCTGATTTTCTAGCAATCTTAGTAGAGATGATGTATCGCTTTAATTTTTTTTTTTAAATTATTAAGGTGCAAATGACTTGTTGTTAAAAAAATTATTAAGGTGCAAATGACTTGTTGTCCGCCTTTTAAAAAAATTAAAAAAAATAAAAATAAAGTCTGAGTGCATGGGTTGCTCCAGGCTTAGGAGCTTTGGGCTTTCCTAACCTGAGATACTCGACTTTTTTTTTGTTTTTTAATCCATTATAATTGTATTTTTTTAATTGTTTTAATTTCATAATTTAATATTTAGTTGATTATTAATTGGAAATATAATTTATTTTATTTTTTGTCCCCACTCACTTTGATATTTTGCTGGCTTTTAATTTTATAGGTATTCATGTTAAATCAAAGATTATAAAGAATAATAATTGTTGAATACAATTAAGTGTATAACCCATGTCATGGGTTTGGTTGGTTTACTTCGGCTAGGCTGGGATTGGGCTTAATAATTGTTTTATTGCATAATAGTTCTCAATTTATGCATGAACACAATCAAATATATGCATGAACTTTTTGAGTTCCGCTTAAGATTCTTTTATGTATAAAAACACATCGTAAAAGTCTACACATAATTTTTTATGAAAAAAATTCGATCCGCGACTAAACACAAGTTAAATTTTGTGACATCTTTATACAAAATTGTGCCAATCCTTCTAATCTTCCTCTTCTCCTTATTTGTCCCTAATTTCTTCCATTACCAATTGCCATTTCAAAATAGGAATAACAATGAATCAAGTTGGAATTAGATTTTGCTCTATTTATCACTACCTTGAAATATATAAATTCTTTCTTTGTGTTTGCCTTTAATTCAATTAGATCGGATTGAATCAGATTAAAAAATTTCTTCACCCAATAGATATTATATTTGAAATCAAAATAAAAAATAAAAAATGTAAGTTTGAAAAAAAGAAGTACATTTATATCCATGAATCATAAAATCATAAAAATGAGTTTAAACTTCAAATTCAAATCTAATTATGAAACACAAAAATTCTTCATGAATGATAAGATAAAAATCAATGAATTAGACTGAAAATCAAAATTACAATTTAAAAAATGAAAAAAAAGGTTAAAAAATCATACTAGAGCCTGGTCGGATGAACTCATCCCTCACTTTCACACCCCAATCCTGATCTAACTAGATGAAATTTTACCCATCTTTGGTTTGTTTTTTATTAAACCAAATAAAAATCCAATCTAACAAGATTTAATGACATAAAATATTCAATAGGATATGTAAAATTGTCACTTCTACATCATGCACATTATTGTGTTATTATATGCATTGGTAGCATAACTATATCAAGCACATTGGATTAAAGGATTGAATAGGGAAAGCAAATTAAAACAAGATAATTTTTTAACAATTGGTTTGTCACTAATAATGGATAGATTAAGGAGCGACATTATCTAATGTTGATTAAGTTTGAGATATTTTGATAAAATTAAAAAGATTTAAAACTCCATTATAGAATATTAGATTAAGGATAAAATTTGAGGTTTCTCTTAAACTATTTAGTTTGGCTAAGACCATGTCTATTTATAAAGTTGAAAAAACTTCAAGTTGAAAATGAGTCTTTCCATGACTGTTTAATAGACTTATTAGGGTTACTAGGCTAGGCTAATAGTTGATGGGTTGATAAGGTGACTAGACTTGGTCACTATTTGACAAGCTAATGAGGTTACTAGATTCCACGCTTTCCTGAAAATACAAGTCCCCTCTCAGAATAAAAGAGCCTCTGATGCTTAAGTTAGTAAATGTAAGTTGAGAAATAATGTATTGGAAAAAGAAGGAAAGTGAAGAACATATGGTTGTTCTTGTAGAATTATGTTTTGTCTTGTGTAGTTATTAAATGACTCGAGCTATTTATATACCTTGTTCACTTGAGCTTTTATCTATTGGAGAGTGAAGTAATGACTCTCATAGAGAGTGGAGTAATGATGGATGATGATTATTTTTCTTGCAACCTTATTGGTTGTTGTACCAATGATATAAAGGTTGGTGATTGCAAGTGATTGATGAGAAAAGTTGATGCTTATTAAACAGACAAATTGGCGAGAGATAATTATTGACGAGAAAGGTAGGCATTCTTTAATAAGACAAATCAGAGGGAGATAACAATTAGTAAGAAAAGTAGATGTCATATCAGTAATTCAAGCATAAGCATAGAAGAGTGCAACATCATACTAACTTTCTTAGAGGTCGTGACTCTGTACTATAGTGTATGGACATTACTAGTTCTTTTTTTTTTAAAAAAAACCTCTCATAGAAGGAATCAATCCAAATATGGTTGTACGAGACCTAATTTAAAGTGACTGCTTGAACTGCATAGTAGTCCTTTAAATTGGAGAGTAGTCTTTTAAGTTAGTGTATAGTCTCTTGAGCTGGTAAAGTACCTTGAACTACTTATAGAACTAGTAGAAACAAAAAAGCCTAGTCTAGTTGGGATGGCTAACCAAATTTGAGAGCAGTTTGGTTTGGTTGGCCTAACTAAACTAGAGATAGGGTGACTAGTCTACTTGGGTTGGCCTAACTAGACTCGATTAGGCTAACCAAAGTTTGTAACCTTTTTATTTTATTTTTCTTGTTGCACTACCATCCCCCTAATATTTGAATTTGTATGTTGATTAATATTTAAAAGTGTATTTGTATCAAGGTTTTATATCATCATTTTGCATTTGAAGTATCAATAACTCCTTAATTAGAGTATGTTTTATAATAACATATATAATAATGTAAGATACCTTTAATTTATAAAAAACATTCATCTTAAATGGAGGCTTATCACATAAATTAAAAGATTGATTGATGAGTTGAACTACTAAAATTGAGAAGACAAAGAAAGGGCTAATATTAGAAAAGAGATGCTGATTCCAAACTGAAACACCATTCGTATATTGGACCATAACTGGAGTTGTAGAACTTGGATTTAGGTGTACTTTATATGAATGAAAAGTTAAAATACAGGCCTCAAACTTTTATGTGAGTCCAAGATTCAAAAAGGTCATTTTCAAATTCAAATTGTAGCAACAATGGAGAAGTTGAAATATGTCTTGCATTATTCAGTGTTTAGCCCATATTTCGAGTTTTAGAAGTCTGACACGACTAAAAGATTGATGTCTTCTCCCAAGTGCAGGAGTGTCGAAGTAATAAATAACCCGGCAAGACCGGGGTCGAACCACAAGGAGGTTAATTGTACAAATTATAAACAACAATAGTACAACAACAATAATAATAATAACAACAACAATAATAATAGTAGCAATAATAATACTAATAATACTAGTAGTAGTAGTAGTAGTAGTAGTA
>NW_011500773.1:10089-47217 GCF_000495115.2 Populus euphratica | reverse complement strand
ATTTACCATAAATTAAAGGTATCTTATATTATTAGATATATTATTATAAAACATGCTTTAGTTAAGGAGTTATTGATACTTCAAGCGCAAAATGATGATATAAAACCATGATAAAAATACACTTTTAAGTACTAATCAAAGTCCAAATAAACTGATTTTTTTTGTTGGAAAGATGAGACAATTACTTAGAACTTTCATGAAGACAATCTATTCAAATTCTGATGTTAGCAATGATGTTTTATTCAGACAAGAAGACATTGCATCAAGTCAAGATATAGCTACCCATTCAACAATTAGTCAACATATCAATAGTTCCAAATTTTAATCTATACAAGGAGGCATTTACCATGTATTTAGGCATCTTGGTTTTCATATCAAGATCATGCTATTGCTCTTTTTTTTTTATATATTTTTATAATGCTTAAGTTCTGCATTTATTAATATCTTGTTTATGCCTTTTATTTTCTTTTTTTTACTTAGTTAACTTATATCTTATTTATGTTCTTATCTTGTTTATTTATGTTTCTCTCTTTCATTATGTTTAGGTTTAGCTAAATTTATTATGTCAAGGTGAAAATGTTTCACTAATGGTGTTAGGATAAATATAATATAAACTCAATATGAACTACAATGCTTATATCCTAAACAACTTAGTATTATCATGTATTATCATTTTTATCTTATTAATTCTTAATAACTTGCTTGTTTAATGGTTAGTTTAGATTTGTGTTGTATAACACTTTGTATAAAAATATTTAGCACTTTCATAACCCAACACATCTACTATGAAAAGAACTTAATTCGTTATTAACATAAGTTAGCATTATGAATTCCTAATAATATTTAAAATTTTGGTATTACTTAAATAAAATAATTAATATGATCATGTTAATAATTTATAATGAGTTATTAATGACAAATTATTCTATTAGAACCTCATTTGTGTGTGGTTTTCAATTAAGTAATAAAAAGAATTTATATTATACTTATTTGAAATACCATTAGTAGATCCTCTAACCTTAACAACTATTTTTATCATTGTTTAATCCTCACATTAATTTTACATCTCAAAATTCTCTTTAACTTATTATTATTATTATTATTATTATTATTATTATATAGTTAACTTCCCTGTGGTTCGACCCTGGTCTTATTAAGTTATTTATTACTTCGACACTCCTCTATTTGAGAGAAAACATTAATATTTTGGTCGTGTCATATGTAATTGCAAAGAATAACACATATTTTCTCCTTAAACTATAAAGCATTGCTAGCATCTCTTGTGGTTTTTTAATTGGAAAATATCTTTACAAGTGAAGAATTTTAGGTGGTAATGGCAAATCATTGTATATGGAAACGTTACATGGAGACGTGAAGATTTTATCAAAGACATGGAGATTTTGTTGGAGACATGAAGACTTCATTAGAGATATGAAGGCCTCAATATGGAAATTTTGTTTAGAGATATAGAGATTTTTGTTGGAGACATGAAAATCTTGTTATTGACATTTTGTTTGAAAACATGAAATTTTTTATTAGATACTTGGAAATCTCTCTTTGAAAGATTTGTATGGAGACATAGAATAGAGATTTTTAGTTGAGACTTAAAGACATGAAAATCTCGTTGTGAAGATTTTCTTTGAAGATATGATGATTTTATTGGAGAAGTGAAAATCTATATATGAAAATTTTTTTAAAGACAAAGAGATTTTATTTGGAAACATTAAAATATTTAAAATATGGATATCTTGTTGGAGATATGAAAATTTTATTTAAAAACTTAGAGATTTTATTGATAACATGGAGAAAAGCAAAAAAGAAATGTATGGAAACTACCTAGAGTTCATGCCTTAAGCATCTTCATGTGAGAAAGGTTCTTTCTTATTTTTTCAATATCATCTATTAATTAAAATTTTATTGCTAATGATCATGATCAATAGAATAGTCTCTATGCGGTAATGAATTTTATGATAACAGTTTACATGATTTCTTGAGGGGGTGAATAATGGCAGAACCAGAATTTTTCAAATAAAGGGGTAAATTATTAACAAATACTATATTATGTAGACATACATTAGAAATCAATTCGAAACACATATACTAACTCATATAAAGCAAAAATAATTAAAAAATAATTTTAAAATGAGAAAACATAAATTATAATTGTTCTTTTTGGGTTTTATAAATTATAATTGTTCTTTTTGGGTTTTCATAATAACAAAATTCAGTTGAGTTACATAATAATTGTAAATCTTTCATATGAAATTTATAGTAAAATATATATCAATTCATCAAAATCCATTTCACATCTCATTATCACGTAGTATGTTATACATAATGCATAGATATGGATCAGGATTGATATTCTAAATTTATCATGACAAATTATTTTTAAAAACAAAAAAAATTATTATTTTCTTTTTTTTAAGAAAAAACCAACATGTATGTATTAAAATCAAGCTTGCACGCACGTGTTAATTCTTCTCCAGCAGTATACAAATTGTCTAACGAAAACACAAAATAAAATAATAAATTATAAATTATTTAATCATTTCTCCTGATTATTTTATAGGAAGTCACAAGAAAATTAATATCATAAAAAGGAATATGAATTCTTCTTTTTTAAGAAAATTAATATTCTTAATTTTTTTTTAAGAAAAAACCAACATGCACTTGTTAAAATCAAGCTTGCATGAACATGCTAATTCTTCTTCAACAGTACACAAATTGTCCTATGAAAACAAAAAAGAAAAGAAAACTAATAAAATATGAATTATTTAATTATTTGTCCTGATTATGTTATAGGAAGACACAAAAAAATTAATATCATAAAAAGGACAAATCTCAAGCTAAAATAATTTTAATTAAGGAAATATCAATCTTTCTTTGCTGATAATAATTTCAATGTTTGCTTGTTTATCTTATATAAAAGTTTAGTTCAATATAGTAACCAATTCAATTAAAAATGATATAACCTAACCATTTAGGTGGTGGCCAAGTGGTAAAGACTTGGGACTAAGGAGTTTGCTCCCTCTGTGGTCTCAGGTTCAAGTCCTTGGTTGCTCATATGATGGCCACTGGAGGCTTACATGGTCGTTAACTTCAGGGCCCGTGGGATTAGTCGTGGTGCGCGCAAGCTGGCCCGGACACCCACGTTAATCTAAAAAAAAAAAAAAAGATATAACCTTTAATTAATTCAAAACAATCAAATAAATGCCTATTGTTAAAAAATCTTGGAGTCTAATCCACTACCATGTATCTTTAATTGATTCAGAATATTATGTATATCAAGAACTCTAAATTATTATAAACTCTAACATTTTCAATAATTAATTAAAAAAATAAAAATAAAATAAAATAATAAAATAAATAATAAAGATGAAATTTTTTTACCTAAAGTTGTTTAATTGGACTTGAAAAAAAAAAATGTATAAGGAAGAAAGCAGCTAAAAAAAATAGAAAAGCTTTTGAATAGTCAATGGAAAAAAAAAAGAGAGAAAAATTTGGGAAAATAAAAAAATGAGCTCGGCCCTTTTGCTCCTATGTGGCTCCGCCACTGGGGGGTGTGAAAAAGTATGGCCAAATAAATAGATGTGCAGTTTATAGACTAAAATACTCTGCATTATAGGATATGTAAAACAAAAATTTATTGGTCGGGAAGAGGGAGAGAAGAAGGTAAGAAAACTGAAAAAACAAGCTATAAAACAAAGATAGGTATTAATATTTTAAATATGATATATAAAAATAATTTAATTGGATATTTGAGATTCTTTCTAATTTCCTATTTAAGCAATTCCTCCGTAAAAGAATTCCCTCCATTTAAGCAGAGATAGTAGGATTCTTGGAATGCGGACTCCGTAGCTCTGCATGGATGTGCCCATGCAACCATCCTCGTTCTTTGACTTTTGACTAACGCTGCCCGAACAAAATGAAGAAGTCAGGCCTGAGCCTAAAAAAGCGACCCCTTATCATGTCCCTCCATGCCACCACCACAGCAACATACGGACGGTGATGATGAATTGGGTCACGAGCATCCTTGACGAAGAAGAGCTGAAAAGGAGAGCGTGCGTGCGTGCGTGCCCTACATGGAAATGAATTCGCTTCTCTTCTCTGTGGATTCCAGACGATAAAACAAGGAGAATGATTAATGGCACCGAGGGATGGAATACAGCTGGAAATTACATACCAAACATCTGGATGGATTGCCTTCATTTTATGGTCCATCAGATTCTACCCTCTTGGATTTCAAAGGCATGCATTTCTTGTCATCATCTGATCCAGTCTCACTTTTCTTTCTTTTCTCAGCACAATTCAGAGTGGTGGGGTTGGATCTTGACGAAGCATTCCTCTCCGTACTTGATAGATACATAACCCTAGCTATGAGATGTTACTGATCATGGAGATCCAGATTAACGGATAGAATTAGTTGTGTTATTAGTTTATTGGTCAGTGCATGCTGCTGACTGCACAGTTGCCACTGCATGATTGTGTAAATCTAGGCAGTTCTTGCGCTTCAAGCACGTATATATTGGACCCTTCATGCGCATGAAGTTACCTCGTGGAAAACTCTTTAAAATGATATTAGAGAGCCAAATCATGGCGGGAAATTCCTTACAATGATGCATCCAATTGATTTCCTAATTAATACATACATGTTAATTAGGAGGGTTTCATTCATTCTATAAACAGCTTTGGAATTCGAACCCAAGCCACAATTTAGATTAAAGTGTTGTTGCTGCTATCAATGAAATGGAGAATACCACCACCACCACCACCTGGTTGGTACGTATTCCTCGTATGAAAACTTAGCGCCATAAAAATCACAGTCACTCTTTGACAAACCACTCATCTAAATCTTCAATGATCTCTTCCTCATTTTCGCAAGTTTGCCCAATATGCTCCCCCATCGAAGAATCTTTAGAGGAGCCTTCCTTTTAGTCAGGCACACTTTCCACATCAATTTGTTCTTCCTATTGCTAACTTTTACTCCTTTATTACTTTTGGACACAGGGTTTTAAACTTTACAAACGGTTTTTTCCTTTTTTCCTTGTCTTCTCAATGTTAGGAAGTGTTTGATTTGCAGAAACACTTATCAACTTAAATCTAGTTTGTTTGTTGAAAAAATACATTTAGTTAATGAAGTTTTGTAAAACAATAATTTATTTATAATATTATCATATTATTTCAACCATCATCACTCTCCCACCAACACCATCTTGATCACCACCCTCCATAGACACCACTTAGCCACCACTTCCACTGCTAACACCACAATCTCTACCTTCCACCATCCCTTCCCTTAGCCTTTATTTATTACTTCTTCATCACCGCAGCATATCAATACTATTTTATTTTTTTCACATCAATACTAATCACATATTACAAAACTGTTTTCATGTACAATGTTTTAAGAGACGCAAAATAAAGAGAGGATTTATAGAAATTTAAAGACTACTAACCTCCGGAAAAAATAATAACCATAATACGAGCCAAGTGGCTTGCCCTAAACAGGAGAATATGAGAGTGTTCGCATGGAGTTTTAAACTAAGGCGCTATCAATTAGCGTTCTTTTACGCCTTGCGATTGGGTGGAATTGCGGAATATGCTATCAATTAGCGTTCTTTTACACCTTGCGATTGGGTGGAATTGCGGAATATGGTGCCATCCATTAAGTGACTTCTTTTTTGTAAGGACTAAGGTATACCATATTATTGGAACCATATTGCAAGTCAAATAATCTCTTCATGTTAGGAAAACTAGGAACAAATAATTAGATACTAATATGGTTCGATCAATTCTCAATTCACAATTCACAAGTTTCAAAATTTTTTTCTCTTTGTGCAATCAAAATCAAGATCAAATAATCAACAAATATAAAGCAACAATCACACAAATCAATACTAAGATTTTTACATGGAAAACCTAATGCAGGAAAAACCACGGGACCGTAATCCACCTAAGAACTTCCACTATCAATAAATAATGGGTTCGTAACTATTCTTCTTTAAATTCAAGTAAAGGCTATAACATACATATCATCAAGAACAACCTATTCTTAGAATATAATAAGATTAAAGAAAGAAATGTTTAAGAAAAGCTCACAACACTGACAACCCTGTTTTCTATTAAAACGACTAGCATTCAAACTACCAATCTTTGATCCAACCATTTAAAATGAAGAGTAACGTGTCTAGAAGCTGCTGTTAAAATCTCAACCCGATTCAATGGTGAACAAGCTAGAAATCAATGAAAGAAAACAGATTATTATGCTGCCTCTTCTTCCTCCCTTTTTCTCTTCTCTCTTATTTTCTCTTTTTTTTAATGATAATTCTACTGTAGTAACAATACATTTTTAATTTTAAGAGACAGCTATGCTACTGTCTCTTGAAAATTAATATGGTGGTCCCACCATTACATGGTGTGGGACCACACACAATAAATCCCCTCCTCACGCATTATGTGAGAAATTCATCATACTAGCGATCAACATGTAAACTTCAATTTCAGAGGCTATACCAAGCCTGCTTCCTTTCTACAAAATTCAAACTTCTCTCTCGGTAGAGGTTTGGTTATCATGTTTGACACATTGTTATCGGTATAAATCTTCTCAACAATAAATGACTTTATTTCTATAGAATCTCAAATACACTGACATCGAACCTCAATGTGCTTTAATCAAGAGTGAAAAGTAGGATGCTTACTGAGATGGATTACATTTTGACTATCACAGTGCAATGTAAAGTTCTCTTGAACTAGGCCAAGTTCATGCAAGAACTTCTTCATCCATAACAACTCTTTGCCCCCTTCAGTAAGAACAATATATTCAACCTCTATAGTGGATAATGCAACACATTTTTGCAACCTTGATTACCATGAGATTGCTTCCCATACAAGCTTCCCATACAAACTTCATCAAGTATCATGATGTGGACTTTATAGAATCAACATTATTAGCCATATCTGCATCTGTGAATCCATCCAACACAGGTTTATTATTACAAAAACATAAGCTAAAACTAGAAGTACCTTTGAGATACCTGAGTATCCATTTCACTACTGACCGGTGTTCTTTACTAGGATTGGAGAGGAACCGACTAACCATACCAACTACATGAACTATATCCAACTTTATGCAAACCATGAAATACATCAAGCTACTAATTACGAATGCATAAGGAACCTTTTTCATCTTATGTCTTTCTTCATCACTTGAAGGACACTACTTAGAACTTAGTTTAAGGTGGCCTGCAAATGAAGAACAAATAGGTTTGGAGTTATTCATGTTAAATCTCTCAAGTACCTTTTGAACATATCTCTCCTGAGATAGCCAAAGTTTCTCCTTCTTCTTGTCACGTGTGATCTTCATGCTAAGAATCTGTTTTGCTGGATCTAAGTCTTTCATTGCAAAAGACTTGCTTAACTCTTCTTTCAAAATCTGAATCTTCTTAACATCATGGTCAACAATTAACATATTATCCACATATAACAAAAGAATAATAAAGTTTCCATCTGGAAACCTTTTCATAAATACACAATGATCAGAAGTGGTCCTATCATAACCATTATCCACTATGAAAGAATCAAACTTCTTATATCATTGTCTTGGAGCTTGTTTTAACCCATATAATCTCTTTTTCAACTTGCAAATTAATTGCTCTTTACCTTTTGCTTCAAACCCTTCAGGCTGCTCCATTTAGATCTCCTCATCTAAATCACCATGGAGAAAGGCAGTTTTCACATCAAGTTATTGAACTTCAAGATTTAAACTATCAGCTAAGCCAACCTGAAACGACGAAAAGATTAATGTCTTCTCCCAAGTGCAAGAGTGTCGAAGTAATAAATAACCCAGCAAGATCAGGGTCGAACCACAAGGAGGTTAGTTATATAAATTATAAACAACAATAACAGTAACAACAACAACAACTCTAATAATAGTAGCAATACTAATATTAGTAGTAGTAGTAGTAGTAGTAGTAGTAGTAGTAAAGAAAAAAAAAAGAAGAAGAAGAGGAAGAGGAAAAGTTAATGAGAACTTTGAGATGAAAGATTAACGTAAGGATTAAACAATGATAACAATAAATGTCAAGGTTAGAGGATCCACTAATGGTATGTCAAACAAGTATAGTATAAACTCTTATTATTCAAATGGAAACCACAAACAAAGGAGGTTCCAATCAGATTATAGATTGTTAACATGACTACATTAGTCATCTTGTTCGATTAATGCTAATACTTGTAAATCTCATCAAGCATTTATGATTATAACTTATGTTAACAACAAATCAAGTTCCTTTGATAGCTTAGGTGTCGGTTATACCATACAATATGGGCTATGAGAGTGTCAAGTATTTGTTGTACCAAGTGTTATATAACATAAATCAAGATTAGTCATTTAACAAGCAAAGTATTTGATTAGTACTTAAAAGTGCATTTTTATCAAGGTTTTATATCATCATTTTGCACTTGAAGTATCAATAACTCCTTAACTAAAACATGTTTTATAATAATATATCTAATAATATAAGATACCTTTAATTTATGGTAAATATTCATTTTAAATACAGGCCTATCACATAAATAAAAGGATTGATTGATGAATTTAAGAACTGAAATTGAAAGGATAAAGAGATGGCCAAACTTAAAAAAGAGATGTCAGTGCAATCCAAACCGGAACACTATTAGGTAATTGGGTCATATCTGGAGCTATAGATCTCATATTTAGGTCTACTTTATATGGATGGAAAGGTAAGACATAGGTCTACAACTTTCATATGGAGCCCAAGATCTAAAAAGGCCATTTTCAAGTCCAAATTATAGCAACAACAAAGAAGCCCGAATCTGTCCTTAAGCCCGAGCACTGTTTAGTATTTTGGCCATATCTAGAGTTATGGAAGTCCCAATGAGCTGAAGTTTTTACACAAGAAAGCTGAGACAATTGCCTACAACTTTCATGTTTTCAAGTGGCTCTAATTTTGACGTTATCAATGACGTTTGGGGCAGATAAGAGAAGATAAGGATTGTCACCAAGTCAAGAGTTGACCACCCACTCATCAATTAGTCATCAAATCAATAGTTCCCAATTTTGGCCTATAAAAGGAGGTATTTGCCATGCATTTAGGCATCTTGGTGTCCAGATCAAGATCATGCTCTTGCTTTCTATCTTTGTATTTTTTGTAATGTTTATGCTTTGCTTTCATTAATATTAAGTTTTTGCCTTTCAATTCCTTTCATTTACTTTGTTAACCTTTATTTTATTTATGTTCTTATTTTGTTTATCTATTTTTCTTTCTTTCATTATGTCTAGCTAAGTTAATTATGTCAAGGTGAAAAGGTTACACTAATGGTGTAAGAATAAGTATAATGTAAACTTAATATGGACTTTAATGTTTGATACTAACATATTTTATATTTGTTATCTCGCTCACTCTTTAATACTTTGCTTGTTAAATAACTAATCTTGATTTATGTTGTATAACACTTGGTACAACAAATGCTTGGCACTTTCATAGTTCATACTGTATGGTATAACCGACACCTGAGCTATGAAAGGAACTTGATTTGTTGTTAACATAAGTTATAATCATGAATGCTTGACGAGATTTACAAGTATTAGCATTAATTGAATAAGATGACTAATGTAATCATGTTAACAATCTATAATCTGATTGGAACCTCCTTTGTGTGTGGTTTCCAATTAACTAATAAGAGTTTATACTATACTTGTTTGACGTACCATTAGTGGATTCTCTAACCTTGACATTTATTGTTATCGTTGTTAAATCTTTACGTTAATATTCCATCTCAAAGTTCTCATCTTCTTCTTCATCTTCTTTATTATTATTATTATTATTATTATTATTATTATTAGTATTCGTATTAGTATTACTACTACTACTATTATTAGTACTATTATTATTATTGTTGTTGTTGTTGTTGTCGTTGTATCATTGTTATTTATAATTTGTACAATTAACCTCTCTGTGGTTTGACCCCGATCTTGCCAGGTTATTTATTACTTCGACACTCCTGCACTTGGGAGAAGACATCAATCTTTTAGTCATGTCAGTATTAAAGAGTGAACAAGATAACAAATACAAAACATGTTAGTATCAAACATTAAAGTTCATATTAAGTTTACATTATACTTATTCTTACACCATTAGTGTAACCTTTTCACCTTGACATAATAAACTTAACTAAACATAATGAAAGAAAGAAAAATAAATAAAGAAAATAAGAACATAAATAAGATAAAAGTTAACTAACTAAATGAAAGGAAATGAAAGACATAAACTTGATATTAATGATAGCAAGGCATAAACACTACAAAAAATACAAAGAGAGAAAGCAAGAGCATGATCTCGATCTGGAAACCAAGATGCCTAAATGCATGGAAAATGCCTCCTTTTATAGGCCAAAATTGGGAACTATTGATTTGATGACTAATTGATGAGTGGGTAACCAACTCTTGACTTGGTGACAATCCTTATCTTCTCTTGTCTACCCAAAACGTCTTTGATAACGTCAAAATTAGAGCCACTTGAAAACATGAAAGTTGTAGGAAATTGTCTCAGCTTTTTTTTCTAAAACATTCAGGTCATTTGGACTTCTAAAACTCCAGATATGGCCAAATACTGAACAATGCTTGGGCTAGAAGATATATTCGGATTTCTTTATTGTTGCTACAATTTGGACTTGAAAATGGTATTTTTAAGTCTTAGACTCCATATGAAAGTTGTAGGCCTATGTCTTACCTTTCCATCCATATAAAGTAGACCTAAATATGAGATTTACAGCTCCATATATGACCCAATTACCGAATAGTGTTCTAGTTTGGATTGCACCGACATCTCTTTTCTAAGTTTGGCTATCTTTTTGTCTTTTCAATTTCAGTTCTTAAATTCATCAATAAATCCTTTCATTTATGTAATAGGCCTGTGTTTAAAATGAACATTTACAATAAATTAAAGGTATCTTATATTATTAGATATATTATTATAAAGCATGCTTTAGTTAAGTAGTTATTGATACTTCAAGTGCAAAATAATGACATAAAACCTTGATAAAAAATGCACTTTTAAGTATTAATCACATTCTCTAACCAGCTTATTACTAGTCTCTAGTAATCAAAGCATTAAAATGAAAAATAATTTGCAAATACCACAAAGCAAGGTATTCATCATTCGACTTCCATTAATCTATCTAGATAAACAAACTCTCATTAAATTTATATATCTGCTCAATACCTCTTAACAAAATATTAATAAATCTTTCTTTTATGCTTAATATATCAACACATAATTATGGGGCTTTTCTTGGAAGAAAATAAAATTTTTGTTCTAATGTTTAAGGTTAACTTTCTTAGGTTAGGATCATTATTTTTTTTCTTTTTTTTCTTTTTTTAAATATATATATATAATTTAAAACACCATGCATCTTTAACCCATGTAACGAGCTTTCGGCTAATGACTCCCAAACCAGTTGGTCTTAGGGCATTAGGTGTTGAGACACCCCTACGAGCTTAGTAACTCAGGTCACAGATACTGATACATAGATAGTGCAATGTTTGATTCTCTTAAGCTTTTCTCCTCAAACCATGTAAAAAGCGTTGGGTCAATAGCTCCCAAGTTTGTTGACTTTAGGGTATTAAGTGTTGAAACACCCCTTCAAGTTTAATTACTTAGGTTAGGGAGGCTATGAAACCAAACTTATCTACATCATTTCATTTTTTTTTTAATTATATAGTATTCATTTCCCTTAGTTGTTACCTTTAACAAAAGAACATAAATAATGTAATAATCCAATGTGCAACCTACAATCATATGTTAAAGTGTGTGTGTGTGTGTGTGTGTGTGTGTGTAAATTAAGGTTTAAGAATACATGTTTAATGAGTATATGAGCAAAATTAAGTAATAGTAATGCGAGAGTTTGTAAACCTGAATATTTCAGGAAGTATTATGATAGACCTTATTAAGAATGATCAACTTTCATGTTCAAGTGGTTTCAATTCTGATGTTATCAATGATGTTTTGGGCAGACAAGAGAAGATAAGGATTGTCACCAAGTCAAGAGTTGACCACCCACTCATCAATTAGTCATCAAATCAATAGTTCCTAATTTTGGCCTATAAAAGGAGGTATTTGCCATGCATTTAGGCATCTTGGTGTCCAGATCAAGATCATGCTCTTGCTTTCTCTCTTTGTATTTTTTGTAATGTTTATGCTTTGCTTTCATTAATATCAAGTTTTTGCCTTTCAATTCCTTTCATTTACTTTGTTAACCTTTATTTTATTTATGTTCTTATTTTGTTTATCTATTTTTCTTTCTTTCATTATGTCTAGCTAAGTTAATTATGTCAAGGTGAAAAGGTTACACTAATGGTGTAAGAATAAGTATAATGTAAACTTAATATGGACTTTAATGTTTGATACTAACATGTTTTATATTTGTTATCTTGTTCACTCTTTAATACTTTGCTTGTTAAATAACTAATCTTGATTTATGTTGTATAACACTTGGTACAACAAATGCTTGGCACTTTCATAGTTCATACTGTATGGTATAACCGACACTTGAGCTATGAAAGGAACTTGATTTGTTGTTAACATAAGTTATAATCATGAATGCTTGACGAGATTTACAAGTATTAGCATTAATTGAATAAGATGACTAATGTAATCATGTTAACAATCTATAATCTGATTGGAACCTCCTTTGTGTGTGGTTTCCAATTAACTAATAAGAGTTTATACTATACTTGTTTGACGTACCATTAGTGGATCCTCTAACCTTGACATTTATTGTTATCGTTGTTAAATCTTTACGTTAATATTCCATCTCAAAGTTCTCATCTTCTTCTTCTTCTTCTTCTTTATTATTATTATTATTATTATTATTATTATTATTATTATTATTATTATTATTATTATTATTATTATTACTACTACTACTACTACTACTACTATTATAGTATTACTACTACTACTATTATTAGTACTATTATTATTATTATTATTATTGTTGTTGTTGTTGTTGTTGTCGTTGTATCATTGTTATTTATAATTTGTACAATTAACCTCTCTGTGGTTCGACCCCGATCTTGCCGGGTTATTTATTACTTCGACACTCCTGCACTTGGGAGAAGACATCAATCTTTTAGTAACATAAATCAAGATTAGTCATTTAATAATGTCAGTATTAAAGAGTGAACAAGATAACAAATACAAAACATGTTAGTATCAAACATTAAAGTTCATATTAAGTTTAGATTATACTTATTCTTACACCATTAGTGTAACCTTTTCACCTTGATATAATAAACTTAACTAAACATAATGAAAGAAAGAAAAATAAATAAAGAAAATAAGAACATAAATAAGATAAAAGTTAACTAAGTAAATGAAAGGAAATGAAAGACATAAACTTGATATTAATGATAGCAAGGCATAAACACTACAAAAAATACAAAGAGAGAAAGCAAGAGCATGATCTCGATCTGGAAACCAAGATGCCTAAATGCATGGAAAATGCCTCGTTTTATAGGCCAAAATTGGGAACTATTGATTTGATGACTAATTGATGAGTGGGTAACCAACTCTTGACTTGGTGACAATCTTTATCTTCTCTTGTCTACCCAAAACGTCTTTGATAACGTCAAAATTAGAGCCACTTGAAAACATGAAAGTTGTAGGAAATTGTCTCAGCTTTTTTTTGTAAAACATTCAGGTCATTTGGACTTCTAAAACTCCAGATATGGCCAAATACTGAACAGTGCTTGGGCTAGAAGATATATTCGGATTTCTTTATTGTTGCTACAATTTGGACTTGAAAATGGTATTTTTAAGTCTTAGGCTCCATATGAAAGTTGTAGGCCTATGTCTTACCTTTCCATCCATATAAAGTAGACCTAAATATGAGATTTACAACTCCATATATGACCCAATTATCGAATAGTGTTCTAGTTTGGATTGCACCGACATCTCTTTTCTAAGTTTGGCTATCTTTTTGTCTTTTCAATTTCAGTTCTTAAATTCATCAATAAATCCTTTTATTTATGTGATAGGCCTGTATTTAAAATGAACATTTACAATAAATTAAAGGTATCTTATATTATTAGATATATTATTATAAAGCATGCTTTATTTAAGTAGTTATTGATACTTCAAGTGCAAAATAATGACATAAAACCTTGATAAAAAATGCACTTTTAAGTACTAATCACATTCTCTAACCAGCTTATTACTAGTCTCTAGTAATCAAAGCATTAAAATGAAAAATAATTTACAAATTCCACAAAGCAAGGTATTCATCATTCGACTTCCATTAATCTATCTAGATAAACAAACTATCATTAAATTTATATATCTGTTCAATACCTCTTAACAAAATATTAATAAATCTTTTTTTTATGCTTAATATATCAACACATAATTATGGGGCTTTTCTTGGAAGAAAATAAAATTTTTGTTCTAATGTTTAAGGTTAACTTTCTTAGGTTAGGATTATTATTTTTTTTCTTTTTTTTCTTTTTTTAAATATATATATATATAATTTAAAACACCATGCATCTTTAACCCATGTAACGAGCTTTCGGCTAATGACTCCCAAACCAGTTGGTCTTAGGGCATTAGGTGTTGAGACACCCCTACGAGCTTAGTAACTCGGGTCACAGATACTGATACATAGATAGTGCAATGTTTGATTCTCTTAAGCTTTTCTCCTCAAACCATGTAAAAAGTGTTGGGTCAATAGCTCCCAAGTTTGTTGACTTTAGGGTATTAAGTGTTGAAACACCCCTTCAAGTTTAATTACTTAGGTTAGGGAGGCTATGAAACCAAACTTATCTACATCATTTCATTTTTTTTTTAATTATATAGTATTCATTTCCCTTAGTTGTTACCTTTAACAAAAGAACATAAATAATGTAATAATCCAATGTGCAACCTACAATCATATGTTAAAGTGTGTGTGTGTGTGTGTAAATTAAGGTTTAAGAATACATGTTTAATGAGTATATGAGCAAAATTAAGTAATAGAAATGCGAGAGTTTGTAAACCTGAATATTTCAGGAAGTATTATGATAGACCTTATTAAGAATGGTTACTAAGATGTGTCTCAAGAGTCATAAAAAGATCTCCTTTACTCTGCCATCATAGTAACAACAATTTTGCACATGCTTTATGAAATAGAAAACACAGTTAGTTAATTTATTTTTTTTAGCTACCACCCTCTCCCCCCAAATCAAAATGAAATATTGTCCTCAATGTTCTAAGGTAGAAAGATAGAGTATAGAAGATATCACCTGAAATAACGAACACTGACAAACCTAAAACACACTAAAACAAAAATAAAAAATAACAAAACACAATAACAAAACAAAAAGACAAAAAATTACAAATGAAGAATCAAATCTAATTTAAGTTTTTTACGGCTTTCCTTAGATGACCAATTTATGCGACTCATGGAGGGATCAATTACAGGAATGAAATATTGTAGTTGGTCAATCAATTATTCAACAGTAGCAGCAGAGATTATGATTTGTCATGTAAAAGATGTTAGAAATTCTTGTTCCACAGGATGATCAAGAAAAGACAACAACTTATCATAATAACCATTAACATTTAACAGACCTATGGGTTTATGGTGAATATACAGTTGGGCCCAAGAGAAAATATGAAAGATTTCTTCTAATGTGCCTAGACCACCTGGTAAAGCAATGAAGGTATCAACATGGTTAAACATTGCATTCATTCGAGCAGACATTGTGGAGACCTGTAGTTCCTCTCCAATTGCTTTTTCAATAATGTCCCCTTGTGTTAAAGCTTCGGGGACGACCCCCAAAACTTGACTACCTCCTAAAAATACAGCTATTGACACACCTCCCATTAACCCCAAACTGCCTCCCTCATACATTAAATGAATCTTTCTCTTAACTAGCACCTAACCAAGATGATTTGTTGATTCTAAAAACTCCTTTTCTTTCCCAAGACTAGATCCACTGAAAACACAAATATTTCTTATGTGATGACTTGAGGAACTTGCCATTTCTACACACTTCTATATTTGTTGAATGTATGGGTTGGGTAGAAATGAAAGAAAGGAAGAGAGGATTTTATAGATGAGAAATTAAAAAGGCAATCATACCACCTATAAGTAGGCCAACTAGAGTCTCATACACACACACTCTCTCTCTCTCACTTTATTTATTTTTGAAAAAGCATGTGTATGTACAAGTAGTTGTGATTGTGGCTCACATCTTCTCTTGGTTTTACGTCCAAGAATGACTTAAACACCCTTTATGGGTCGGGGATAGGCTTCCCATCCAGTTTTCTTAAAAACTGGCAAATATGGTCTTTTTTAGTCAGATTCCCAAGACTAAGTCGATCATATTCTTTATGAAATAGTGGCCATAAATCATGAATTGCACGATGCACATCTCCACTAGGATGCATCTCAAGAGTTAATAGAAGATTATCTAAAGACTCCTTACTCCGACCATCCTTAATGAATTGTATTTTATCTTCACGGTTTATAGATACCATTTCTAAAGAATGACATTGTGCATTACAAGTCCATCTGGCATATCGATGACAGACTTTCAGTCATTTTGCATGACATTTCTTTGTAGAAGTGCTTTTACCTGTTCCAGGCATGTGTGAAATGAAGGAATTCGAGGACTCACCTGATAATCGGACCTTTGCTTCAGTCAACCAGCGAATATTTTCAGGAATTCCATGATTCATTAACAATCTCAATCTTGCACATTTAGCACGGTAAATTTTTGTAATCGTATTCTGAGGCAGAGCGGGAATATATTTTTTCAATTTTTCAAGATTAGTGTCCATTTTCAAATAAGAATTGGAAGAGAGATTCAAAGAATTGTAAAAATATATACACAAATATAAGTTATTATGGGAAACTGAAAGAACCGACTTAATTCACGGAGTACCGTTGTCCGCCATTTAACTGGGGTGAGAGAAGCTAGCAAAAATCACTCAAAAGGAAACACAAAAACAATATGAAAGAAAAAAAATCAATCTTTATATACAAGATCACCCAATTTAATAGAGTCATTTTCAACTGAAAAATTGTCAAAGTAAACTTTCAAACAATGTCCATTTACCTTGAAAACATTGTCATTCTTTGGATTCTTGAAAAATTGAAAAAGTATTTTCCCACTCTGCCTTAGAATACAATTACAAAAATTTACCGTGCTAAATATGCAAGATTGAGATTGCTAATGAATCATGGAATTCCTAAAAATATTCCCTGGTTGACTGAAGCAAAGGTCCGATTATTAGGTGAGTCCTCAAATTTCTTCATTTCACACATGCCTAGAACAAGTAAAAGCACTTTTGCAAAGAAACGTCATGCAAAACGACTAAAAGTCTATCATCGATATGCCAGATGGAGTTGTAATGCACAATGTCATTCTTTAGAAATGGTATCTATAAATCGTGAAGATAAAATACAATTCATTAAAGATGGCCAGAGTAAGGAGTCTTTAGATAATCTTCTATTAACTCTTAAAACATCAATCTTTATATACAGGATCACCTAATTCAATAGAGTCATTTTCAACTAAAAAATTATCAAACTTTCAAACAATGCCCATTTACCTTGAAAACATTGTCATTCTTTGGATTCTCGATATCACAGGCCCCATATGGATATACATGTTTCATAATAAAAGGACCGATTCATCTTGATCTTAGTTTTTCAAGAAATAAATGTAGTCGAGAATTATAAGCAAGACTTTTTGACCAACATTGAAAGTTTTTCTTAGAATATTCTTGTCATGAAACTCTATGATTCTTGCTTTATAAATTCTTGAATTTTCATATGCATCATTTCTTATTTCCTTAAGCTTGTTTATTTGTAATTTTTGCAGTTGACTAGCATCATCCAGATTTGAATTGAAAGCTTTAATAGCTTAATAAGTTTTATGTTCAAGTTCCACAGGCAAGTGACAAGGTTTTCCATAAACTAGTCTATAAGGTGACATACCTAACGATGTTTTATAAGCAGTTCGATAAGCTTAAAGTGCATCATTAAGTCTTAAAGACCACTTTTTCCTATTAGGGTTCAGTGTTTTCTCTAAAATATGTTTGATCTCCCTATTAGCAAGCTCTACTTGTCCACTTGTTTGAGGGTGATAAGGGGTGGCAACTTTGTGGGTGATTCCATATTTCTTCATTAAAGACTCAAATGACTTGTTACAGAAATATGTTCCACCATCACTTATTATGGCTCGAGGGATTCCAAATCGACTCAAAATATTTTCTTTCAAAAACTTTATCACTGTTTTGTGATCATTGTTTCAACTTGGAATTGCCTCTATCCATTTTGAAACATAATTTACTGCGACTAATATGTACAAGAAACCAAATGATGGAGAAAATAGACCCATGAAATCTATTCCCCAACAGTCAAAGATCTCAATGACAAGAATAGGATTTAAAGGCATCATATGACGTTTTGAAATTGATCCCAACTTTTGACAATTTTCACAAGACTTGCAGAATGCATGTGAGTCTTTGAACACGGTGGGCTAGTAAAATCCACTTTGTAAGATTTTTGCAGTTGTTTTTCTTGATGAGAAATGGCCCCCACATGCCTTAGAATGACAAAATCTAATAACACTACTTACCTCATTGTCAAAAATGCATCTTCGAAATATTTGATCAGGATAATATTTGAATAAATAAGGGTTATCCCAATAAAAGTTCTTCACTTCGTTCAAGAACTTGCTTTTATCTTGGGTACTCCAATGAGCTGGCAAATCTCCTGAAGCAAGAAAATTGATATTTTTATCATACCATGGCATTGGACTAAGAGAAAGTAAGTATTCATTAGGAAAGTTATCATCGATTGGTGTGATGTCAGATGTCAAATTTGTTGTCACTTTTAACAAAAGATCCGTATCAATATTTTCGGTGCGTTTTTCATCCGTGATTTCTTCCTTAAAATAAATCATTTGTAAATCTTTAGATTCATCCAACTCATTTTTACTTAAAGTAGATTCAAGTTGATCATAAACTAATTCGTCAATATGATCTACTTCTTGTAAATCTTTATCATCTCGAGGTTGCTTGCTGTAAATCATTATATGATCTACTTCTTGTAAATCATTATTATTTTCAGGTTGTTTGCAAATGTTGAAAATATTCATCTCCAATGTCATGTTTCCAAATGATAGCTTCATCAATCCATTCCTACTATTAATCAATGTGTTAAAAGTTGCAAGAAATGGACATCCTAAAATAACAGGAAATGAATTACATGCTTCAACAGGTTCTGTGTCCAAGATAACAAAATCCACAGGATAAATGAATTTATCGACTTGTATTAACACATATTTGACTATTCCTCTAGGCACTTTTACAGATCTATCGGCAAGTAAGAGAGTTACAGAAGTTGGTTTTAACTCACCTAGACTGAGACTTTGAAAAACTGAATATGAAAGTAAATTCACACTAGCTCCAAGATCAAGTAACGCTTTTTCAATTTTATGTTCTCCAATAAAGCAAGAAATTGTAGGACAACCAGGATCTTTATATTTCAAAACATTATTGTTCTGAAGAATGGCACTTACTTGTTTGGCTAAAAAGACTCTTTTTCACATTCAGTTTTCTCTTCACCGTGCATAGATCTTTCAAAAATTTAGCATAAGAAGAAACTTGTTTAATAGCATCCAATAAAGGTATATTGATCCTTACCTTTTTGAAAGTTTCAAAGATTTTAGAGTTATAATTGACTTTTCTTTGTTTGGTCATGGCATGAGAAAATGAAAGTGCTGGCGGGGAATCAATCGTTTCTTTGCAACTTTTAGATTCAACCCCTTCCTTACCCTTAGAGATTGACTCATCATCTTTCTCACAAGGTTCAAGAGTGGGTTTTTCAATAACCTTATCACTGCAAAGAGTAGTAACTAATTTGACTTGATCCATGTATTGGCTTCCGGAACTACTTGCATTTGTATTGTATTGCCCCTTGAGATTTTGTTGTGGTTGAGATGGAAACTTACATTTCTGTTGGAAACTGACAGTAGATGTCAATTTTGCAAGAGTATCTTTAAAATCTGTCATATTTTGAGCAAGTTGAGTATTGATTATCTCTTGCTTTTCAATGAATGCATGCAATATTTCCTCAAGATTTCTTTTAGGAGGTGGAGCATAAGGAGGTGCATATCCATGAGAATTTTGAAAATTCTGGTGTGCTTGAAACGGTGGTTGTGAAGTTTGTACATTGTTATTATCACTCTTCCAACTGAAATTTGGGTGATTTCTCCAACTAGAGTTGTATGTTTGTGAGTATGGGTTCTAGTTGGCCCTTTGAAAACTGTTTAAAGCATGAGCTTGTTTATGGAGACATTCCTTAAAAAAAGGCAAGGTTGGACAAATATTGGTTGAGTGTTCAATTGTTTCACATATTTGACACACAATGTTTTCAACAGATTTTAATTTACCACTCTTTTTTAATTCTAGTGCCTCGACTTTTCTAGCTAAAGATGCAAACTTGGCTTGGAGGTCATGATCTTCTCTAAGGTTGTACATACCTCCACTAGATGTATGAGGTTGAGTTTTACTTAGTGTCTCATAAGTACCCACAATGTCCTAATTTTGAGCATTTTCAGCTAACAAGTGTAAGTACTCCATTGCTTCATTAGAGTCTTTATCTTCAAAAGTTCCATTGCACATCAATTCAAGCATTTGCCTATGTCTAGATGTTAACCCTTCATAAAAATATAAAACCAAGCTCCATGTTTCAAAACCATGATGAGGGCAAGTATTAAGCAAGTCTCGATACTTATCCTAACATTGATAAAATGTTTCTCCTAGTTTTTAAGTGAAAGTGGTGATTTGTCTTTTGAAAGAGTTTGTTTTGTGAGATAGAAAAAACTTCTTTAAAAATTGTTGTTGCATTTCATCCCAAGCACGAATGAATTTAAGTCATTATAGATGTTACAGACCTTCTCAAATTCTCTTAAATGCAAGTATGGATTTTCTAAATCTAAGCCATAAAAAGAAGGTAAAAGTTGAATAATGTTTGGCTTAAAATTAAAATGAGATGCATCAGGAGGAAAAACTATGCATGATGGTGCACTTGTTCTTGTAGGATTCATGTGGTCTTTAAGTGTTCTAACGCGGATATTCTTATTATTCTCATTATGAAGTGATTGATTATCTTTTTCGGCCATATTTTCTAAAAATTATGAGGATACCCTATAAAGTCTACCACTTGATGTACATGACCACGCTCTCATACACGTGTAAGAATAGAATAAAAGGATGAAGAAAACAAAAGAAGAAGAAATAAGAGAAAAGAAACAAAGTTATATAAAAGAAAAGTGAAAAGAAAAAAATAAAATAAATACTATAATTCGTACAAGAACTTACCTCCCCGGCAACGGCGTCAAAACCTTCACATGACAAAAAGATTAATGTATTCTCCCAAGTGCAGGAGTGTCGAAGTAATAAATAACCCAGCAAGGCCGAGGTCGAACCACAACGAGGTTAATTATACAAATTATAAATAACAATTATAAACAATACAACAGTAACAACAACAACAACTCTAATAAAAGTAGCAATAATAATACTAGTAGTAGTAGTAGTAGTAGTAGTAGTAAAGAAAAAGAAAAAGAAGAAAAGTTAATGAGAACTTTGAGATGAAAGATTAACGTAAGGATTAAACAATGATAACAATAAATGTCAAGGTTAAAGAATCCACTAATGATATGTCAAACAAGTATAGTATAAACTCTTATTATTCAATTGAAAACCACACACAAAAGAGGTTTCAATCAGATTATAGATTGTTAACATGATTACATTAGTCATCTTATTCGATTAATGCTAATACTTGTAAATCTCATCATGCATTCATGATTATAACTTATTTTAACAACAAATCAAGTTCCTTTCATAGCTTAGGTGTCGGTTATACCATACAGTATGGGCTATGAAAGTGCCAAGCATTTGTTATACCAAGTGTTATACAACATAAATCAAAATTAGTCATTTAACAAGCAAAGTATTAAAGAGTGAACAAGATAACAAATACAAAACATGTTAGTATCAAACATTAAAATCCATATTGAGTTTATATTATACTTATTCTTACACCATTAATGTAACCTTTTCACATTGACATAATAAACTTAGCTAAACATAATGAAAGAAAGAAAAATAAATAAACAAAATAAGATTATAAATAAGATAAGAGCTATATAAGTAAAGGAAAGGAAATGAAAAGCATAAACTTGATATTAATGAAAGCAAAGTATAAACATTACAAAAAAATACAAAGAGAGAAAGCAAGAGCATGATTTTGATCTGGAAACTAAGATGCCTAGATGCATGGCAAATACCTTCTTTTATCGGCCAAAATTAGGAACTATTGATTTGATGACTAATTGATGAGTGGGTGACCAACTCTTGACTTGGTGACAATCTTTATCTTCTCTTGTCTACCCAAAACATCATTGATAATGTTAAAATTAGAGCCTTGAAAACATGAAAGTTGTCAAAAATTGTCTTAGCTTTCTTGTGTAAAAAATTCAAGTCATTTGGACTTCTAGAACTTTAGATATAGGCTAAACACTGAACAGTGCTCATGCTGGAAGACAGATTCAGACTTCTTTGTTGTTGCTACAATTTGGACTTGAAAATGGCCTTTTTAAGTCTTGGGTTGCATATGAAAGTTACAGGCCTATGTCTTATCTTTCCATCTATATAAAGTAGACCTAAATCTAAGATCTACAGCTCCAGATATGACCCAATTACCGAATAGTGTTCTAGTTTGGATTGCACCGACATCTCTTTTCTAAGTTTGGCCATCTTTTTGTCCTTTCAATTTCAGTTCTTAAATTCATCAATCAATCCTTTCATTTATGTGATAAGCCTACATTTAAAATAAATATTTACCATAAATTAAAGGTATCTTTTATTATTAGATATACTATTATAAAACATGCTTTAGTTAAGGAGTTATTGATACTTCAAGTGCAAAATGATGACGTAAAACCTTGATTAAAAATTCACTTTTAAGTACTAATCACAACCATAACTCGGATTGAAGACATCTTGAACACTGGTGAAAAAAATTTTCAAAATCAATACCCTTCTTTTAGCCAAAACCTTTCACAACCAATCTTGTCTTGTACCTTGGTTATGAGCAATGTTTATCAATTTTCAACCTGAACACCTATTTTTTTTTTAGTGCTCTTTTACCTTTAGGGAGCTTCACTAACTCAAAAGTATAATTTTCATGCAAAGATTTCATCTCTTCTTACATTGCTTTCAACCACTCACTTGTCTTCTCATGTGACATAGCTTTATCAAAACATTTTGGCTTTCCTCCATCAGTAACCAGCACATACTTATGAGAAGAATATTTGTTGAAAGGCTGGCGAGGTCTAGTTGACCTCCTCAATTGTGGCTCATCTGGAACTTCTTGCATATCCCATTCAGGAATAACATCAATATTATCATTAGTTGATTTAAGATCTCTAACTAATGGCTCAATAAGAAAACCATCATTATCATCATTTTGCAAATCTCCCCCATGATTAGCAGACATCAAAGGTAATTGTAGAGTAGGTCTTGGATTTGAATTAGAAGGAATAAAAGTAGTAGACTCTGTTTTTTCCTTTTGTTCAAAGTCTTCAATGGTTTGATTTTCAAAGAAGATAACATCTTTACTTCTCACAATTATCTTCTCATTTGGATTCCACAACCTATAGCCAAACTCATCATCTTCAGAGCCCAAATGAATACACTGCTTTGTCTTGCTGTCAAACTTAGGCCTTTTATCTCGAGGAACATGTACAAATGCTCTGCATCCAAACACTCTCAAGTGTGCTAAGAGACATCTTTTCCTTTCCAAACTCTATCTAGAACATCAAATTTAAGAGGGGCTTATGGAGAGAGATTGATCATAGCAACTGCAGTCTTCATTGCTTCACCCCAAAAGGACTTAGGCAGCTTTGCATAAGAGATCATATATCTAATTCTTTCAACAATGGTTTTGTTCATTCTCTTAGCCATTCCATTTTGTTATGGAGTCTTAGGAAGTGTCTTCTCCAACTTGATACCAAGTTTCCTACAATACTTCTCAAAAAGACCCTTGTATTCACCACCATTATCAACTCGAATACATTTAAGCTTTATACTAGTTTCTCTTTCAACTCTGGCATGGAAATCCTTAAAGACATCAAGCACCTGATCTTTAGATTTCAAACATATGGTCTGAATTTTCCTGGAGTGGTCATTAATGAAACTAACAAAGTACGATGCACCCCTAAAAGACTTATCAATCATAAAGCAAACATCAGTATGAACTAAATCAAGAACATTTGATCTTCTATGTGAAAGTAATCTTTGAAATGCAATTCTGTGTTATTTACCAACTAAATAATGAGTACATGTGTTCAAGTTCATACCTTTTAATGGAAGGTAGTTTTTTTTTGGCAAGGATGCTAAGGTCTTTCTCACTTAAATGTCCAAGCCGTTTATGCTATAAATCAGTAAAGCAATCTTCAATTGCATTCACCTCCCCTTCGATCACCTTGGCTTGTGACATGCAGAGACCCATCTTCTTCCCTTTAGCAACAATTAAGGAATTTTTAGAGAGCTTCTATTTACCATCTCTAAAGTAATTGTGATAGCCTTCTTCATCAAGAGTACCTATAAAGATCAAGTGTAGGCGCATATCAAGCACATGCCTAACATCTTTGAGTAGCAACTTGCACCCATTATTGGTTTCCAACCAACTATCTCCAATTCCCACAAAACTAGCTGATTAGTACTTAAAAGTGCATTTTTTTTTTATCAAGGTTTTATATCATCATTTTGCACTTGAAGTATCAATAACTCCTTAACTAAAGTATGTTTTATAATAACATATAAGATACCTTTAATTTATTGTGAATGTTTATTTTAAATGCAGGCTTATCACATAAATGAACTTGAAGTATCAATAACTCCTTAACTAAAGTATGTTTTATAATAACATATAAGATACCTTTAATTTATTGTGAATGTTTATTTTAAATACAGGCTTATCACATAAATGAAATGATTGATTGATAAATTTAAGAACTGAAATTGAAAGGACAAAGAGATGGCCAAACTTAGAAAAGAGATGCTGGTGTAGTCCAAAGCAGAACACTGCTCGGTAATTGGGTCATATATGGAGTTGTAGATCTCGAATTTAGCTCTATTTTATATGGATGGAAAGGTAAGACATAGGTCTACAACTTTCTTATGGAGCCTAAGACTTAAAAAGGCCATTTTCAAGTCTAAATTATAGCAACAACAAAGAAGTCCGAATATGTCCTCCAGCTCCAGTATTGTTCAGTGTTTGGTCCATATTTGGAGTTCTAAAAGTCTAAATGACCTCAATTTTTTACACAAGAAATTTGAGACAATTTAATACAACTTTCATGTTTCAAGTGGCTTCAATTTTGACATTATCAATGATGTTTTGGGCAGACAAGAGAAGATAAGGATTATCACCAAGTTAAGAGTTGGTCAGCCACTCATCAATTAGTCATCAAATCAATAATTTCCAATTTTGGCCTATAAAAGGAGGCATTTACCATGTATTTAGGCATCTTGGTTTCCAGATCAAAATCATGCCTAAATGCATGGCAAATGCCTCCTTTTATAGGCCAAAATTGGAAACTATTGATTTGATGACTAATTGATGAGTGGGTGGCAAACTCTTGACTTGGTGACAATCCTTATCTTCTCTTGTCTGCCCCAAACGTCATTGATAACGTCAAAATTGGAGCCACTCAACATGAAAGTTGTAGTCAATTGTCTCAACTTTCTTGTGTAAAAAATTCAAGTCATTTGGACTTCTAGAACTCTAGATATGGCCAAAATACTGAACAGTGCTCGGGCTTGAGGATAGATTTGGGCTTCTTTGTTGTTGGTACAATTTGGACTTGCAAATGGCCTTTTTAGATCTTGGGATCCATATGAAAGTTGTAGGCCTATGTCTTACCCTTCCATCCATATAAAGTAGACCTAAATCTGAGATCTATAGCTCTAGATATGACCCAATTGCCGAACAATGTTCTGGTTTGGATTGTACCGACATCTCTTTTCTAATTTTGGTCATCTCTTTGCCCTTGCAATTTAAGTTCTTAAAGTCATCAATCAATCCTTTCATTTATGTAATAGGCCTACATTTAAAATGAACATTTACCACAAATTAAAGGTATCTTATATTATTAGATATATTATTATAAGTATTTTATATTATTAGATACATTATTATAAAACATATTTTAATTAAGGAGTTATTGATACTTCAAGTGCAAAATGATGATATAAAACCATGATAAAAATGCACTTTTAAGTACTAATCACTTGTTAAATGACTAATATAGATTTATGTTGTATAACACTTGGTACAACAAATGCTTGGCACTTTCATAGTCCATAATGTATGGTATAATCGACACCTGAGCTATGCAAAGAACTTGATTTGTTGTTAACATAAGTTATAATCATAAATGCCTGATGAGATTTACAAGTATTAGCATTAATCGAATAAGATAACTAATATAATCATATTAACAATTTATAATCTAATTGGAACCCCTTTTGTGTGTGGTTTCCAATTGAATAATAAGAGTTTAAACTACACTTGTTTGACATACCATTAGTGGATCCTCTAACCTTGACATTTGTTAATATCATGTTTTAATCCTTACATTAATTTTTCATCTCAAAGTTCTCATCAACTTCTTCTTCTTTATTATTTTTAATACTACTACTACTAGTACTACTATTATTGTTATTATTGCTACTAATATTATTTTTGTTGTTGTCACTATTGTTGTTGTTTATAATTTGTATAATTAACCTCCCTATGGTTTGACCCCGGTCATGTCGAGTTATTTATTACTTCCACACTCCTGCACTTGGGAGAAGACATCAATCTTTTGGTCGTTTCAAGTTTTTGGTGTCATTGCCGGGGAGGTAAGCTCTTGTACAAATTATAGTATTTATTTTATTTTCACTTTTCACTTTTCTTGTATATAACTTTGTTTCTTTTCTCTTGTTTCTCCTTTTTTTTATTTTCTTCTTTCTTTTCTTCTATTCCTACACATGCATAAGAGTGTGGTCACGTACATTAAGTGGTAGACTTTGTAGGGTATTTTCATCATTTTCAGAAAATATAGCCAAAGAAGATAATCAATCACTTCATAATGAGAATAATGAGAATAACCGTGTTAGAACATTTAGAGACCACATGAATCCCACAAGAACAAGTGCACCATCATGCATAATTTTTCCTCCTAATGCATCTCATTTTAATTTTAAGTCAGGCATTATTCAACTTTTACCTTCCTTTTATAGCTTAGATTTAGAAAATCCATACTTGCATTTAAGGAAATTTAAGGAGGTCTGTAACATCTATAATGACTCAAATTGTAGCATGAACACCATATGATTAAAGCTTTTTCCTTTTTCATTAAAAGATAAAGCTAAAACATGGCTATAAAATTTAAAACTTGGATCCATTCGTGTTTGGGATGAAATCCAATAACATTTTTTAAAGAAGTTTTTCCCATCTCACAGAACAAACTCTTTCAAAAGACAAATCACCACTTTCACTCGAAAACTAGGAGAAACATTTTACCAATGTTGGGATAGGTTTTGAGACTTACTTAATACTTGCCCTTATCATAGTTTCGAAATAGGGAGATTGGTTTCACATTTTTATAAAGGTTTAACACCTAGAAATAGGCAAATAGTTGAATTGATGTGCAATGAAACTTTTGAAGATAAAGACTCTAATGAAGCAATGGAGTACTTACACTTGTTAGTTGAAAATGCTCAAAATTGGAACATTGTGGGTACTTATAAGACATTGAGTAAAACTCAATCTCATACATCTAATGGAGGTATGTACAACTTTAGGGAAGATCATGACATTCGAGCCAAGTTTGCATCTTTAGCTAGAAAAGTCGAGGCACTAGAATTGAAAAGAGTGGTCAATTAAAATCTGTTGAAAACATTGTGTGTCAAATATGTGAAACAAATGAACACTCAACCAATAATTGTCCAACCTTGCCTTCTTTTAAGGAACGTCTCCATAAACAAGTCCATACTTTAAACAGTTTTCAAAGGGCCAACCACAACCCATACTCGCAATCATACAACCCTAGTTGGAGAAATCACCTAAGTTTCAGTTGGAAGAGTGATAATAACAATGTACAAACTTCACAACCACCATTTCAAGCATACCACAATTTCAAAAAATTTCATGGATATACAACTCCTTATGCTCCACCTCCTAGAAGAAATCTAGAGGAAACATTGCATGCGTTCATTGAAAAACAAGAGACAATCAATGCTCAATTTCCTCAAAACATAACAGATTTTAAAGATACTCTTACAAAATTGACATTTGTTCTCAGTTTTTAAGAGAAAGGTAAGTTTCCATCTCAACCATAACAGAATCCTAAGGGGCAATACAATGCAAATGCAAGTAGTTCTAGAAGCCAACATATGTATCAAGTTAAATCAGTCACTACCCTTCGTAGTGGTAAAGTTATTGAAAAACCCACTCTTGAACCATGTGAGAAAGATGAAGAGTCAATCTTTGAGGGTAAGGAAGGGGTTGAATCTAAAAATTACAAAGAAAAGACTGATTTCCTGCCACCACTTCCATTTCCTTATATCATGACCAAACAAAGGAAAGTCAATCACAACTCTGAAATCTTTGAAACTTTCAAACAGGTAAGAATTAATATACCTTTGTTGGATGCTATTAAATAAGTTCCTTTCTATGCTAAATTTTTTAAAGAACTATAAACGATGAAGAGGAAACTGCATGTGAAAAAGAAAGCCTTTTTAGCTGAAGAAGTAAGTCGTATTTTTCATAATAATAATGCTTTGAAATATAAAGACCCTGGTTGTCCTACAATTTCTTGCTCTATTGGAGAACATAAAATTAAAAGAGCCTTACTTGATCTTGGAGTGACACGACGAAAAGATTGATGTCTTCTCCCAAGTGCAGGAGTGTCGAAGTAATAAATAACCCGGCAAGACCGAGGTCGAACCACAGGGAGGTTAATTGTACAAATTATAAACGATAATAGTACAACAACAATAACAATAATAATAATAAAACAACAACAACAACAACAACAACAACAACAACAACAACAACAACAACAACAACAACAACAACAACAACAACAACAATAATAATAGTAATAATAATAGTATTAGTAGTAGTAATAGTAGTAGTAGTAATAATAATAATAATAATAATAAAGAAAGAGAAGAAGAAGATGATGATGAGAACTTGGAGATGGAAAATTAATATAAGGATTAAACAATAATAATAACAAATGTCAAGGTTAGAGGTTCCACTAATGGTATATCAAACAAGTATAGTATAAACTCTTATTATTGAATTGGAAACCACACACAAAGGAGGTTCCAATCAGATTATATATTGTTAACATGATTACATTAGTCATCTTATTCAATTAATGCTAATACTTGTAAATCTCGTCAAGCATTCATGATTATAACTTATGTTAACAACAAATCAAGTTCCTTTCATAGCTCAGGTGTCGGTTATACCATACATTATGGGCTATGAAAGTGCCAAGCATTTGTTGTACCAAGTGTTATACAACATAAATCAAGATTAGTCATTTAACAAGCAAAGTATTAAAGAGTGAACAAGATAACAAATATAAAACATGTTAGTATCAAACATTAAAGTCTATATTAAGCTTACATTATACTTATTCTTACACCATTAGTGTAACCTTTTCACCTTGACATAACTAACTTAGCTAGACATAATGAAAGAAAGCAAAATAGATAAACAAAATAAGAACATAAAAGTTAACTAAGTAAAGGAAAGGAAATGAAAGGCATAAACTTAATATTAATGAAAACAAAGCATAAAAAATACAAAGAGAGAAAGGAAGAGCATGATCTTGATCTGGAAACCAAGATGCCTAAATGCATGGCAAATGCCTCCTTTTATAGGCCAAAATTGGGAACTATTGATTTGATGACTAATTGATAAGTGGGTGGCCAACTTTTGACTTGGTGACAATCCTTATCTTCTCTTGTCTGCCCAAAACGTCATTGATAACGTCAAAACTGGAGCCAGTTGCAAACATGAAAGTTGTAGGCAATTGACTCCGATTTCTTGTGTAAAACATCCAGCTCATTTGGACTTCTAGAACTCCAGATATGGCCAAAATACTGAACAGTGCTCGGGCTGGAAAACAGATTCGGGCTTCTTTGTTGTTGTTAATCTTTGTTGTTGTTATAATTTGGACTTGAAAATGGTCGTTTTAGATCTTGGGCTCCATATGAAAGTTGTAGGCCTATGTCTTACCTTTCCATCCATATAAATTGGAACTAAATCTGAGATATATAGCTCCAGATATGACCCAATTACCGAACACTGTTCCGGTTTGGATTGCACCGACATATCTTTTCTAAGTTTGGCCATCTCTTTATCCTTGCAATTTAAGTTATTAAAGTCATCAATCAATCCTTTCATTTATGTGATAGGCCTGCATTTAAAATGAACATTTACCACAAATTATAGGTATCTTATATTATTAGATACATTATTATAAAACATATTTTAGTTAAGGAGTTATTGATACTTCAAGTGCAAAATGATGATATAAAACCATGATAAAAATGCACTTTTAAGTACTAATCACACCCCGTGCAAAATGATGATATAAAACTATGATAAAAATGCACTTTTAAGTACTAATCACACCCCCCAACCAGCTTATTACTAGTCCCTAGTAATCAAAGCATTAAAATAGAAAAACAATTTGCAAATTCCACAAAACAAGGTATTCATCATTTAACTTCCATTAATCTATCCAGATAAACAAACTCTCATTAAATTTATATATCTGCTAAATACCTTTTTACAAGATATTAATAAACCTTTATTTTGTGCTCAATGTATCAACACATAATTATGGGGCTTTTCTTGGAAGAAAACAAAATTTTTGTATGGGGCTTTTCTTGGAAGAAAACAAAATTTTTGTTCTAATGTTTAAGGTTAACTTCCTTGGGTCTGGGATTATTATTTTTGTCTTTTTTTTTCTTCTTTTTTTTTTAAATATATATACGTATAATTTAAAAACATCATGCATCTTTAACCCATGTAACGAGCTTTCAGCTAATGACTCCCAGACCAGTTGGTCTTAGGGCATTAGGTGTTAAGACACCCCTACGAGCTTAGTAACTCGGGTCGCAGATACTGATATGTAGATAGTGCAATGTTTGATTTCCTTAAGCTTTTCTCCTCAACCCATGTAACAACCGTTGGGCCAATAGCTCCCAAGTTAGTTGACTTTAGGGTATTAGGTGTTAAAACACCCCTTCGGGCTTAATTGCTTAGGTTAGGGAGGCTACGAAACCAAACTTATCTACATTTTTATTATCATCATTTTTTCTTTTCTTTTTTTTCTTTTTTTTTCATGTTTTTTTTCTTAATTATATACAATCCCTTTTCCTTAGTTGTTACCTTTAACAAAAGAACATAAATAATGTAATAATCCAATATGCAACCCACAATCATATGTTAAAGTGTGTGTGTGTAAATTAAGGTTTAAGAATACATGTTAAATAAGTATGTGAGCAGAATTAAGTGATAACAATGCGAGAGTTTGTAAATCTAAATATTTCAGGAAGTATTATAATAGACCTTGTTAAGAATGGTTACTAAGATGCGTCTCAAGAGTCACTTTAACAAAAGAGCTCCTTTACTCTACCATCCTAGTAACAACAATTATGCACATGCTTTATGAAATGAAACACAAATTATTTTTTTTTTATCAACTACTACCCTCTCCCCCCAACCAAAACGAGACATTGTCCTCAATGTTTTAAGGTAGAAAAATAGAGTATAGAAGATATCACCTTAAATAACAAACACCGACAAACCTGAAACACACTAAAACAAAAATAAGAAATAACAAAACACAATAATAAAACCAAAAGACATAAAAAAATCACAAATGAAGGCTCAAATCCAATCTAAGCTTTTTATGGCTTTCCTTAGATGACCAATTTATGCGACTCATGGAAGGATCAATCACAGGAATGAAAGATTGTAGTTGGTCAATCAATTGTTCAGCAGTAGTAGCAGAGATTATGATTTGTCGTGCAGAAGATGTTAGAAATTCTTGTTCCACAGCATGATCAAGAAAAGACAACAACTTATCATAATAACCATTAACATTTAACAAACCTATGGGTTTATGGTGAATGTGCAATTGAGCCCAAGAGGAAATATGAAAGATCTCTTCCAATGTGCCTAGACCACCTGGTAAAGCAATGAAGGCATCAGTATGGTTAAACATTGCATTCATTCGAGCTGACATTGTGGAGACCTGAAGTTCCTCTCCAATTGTTTTTCCAATGATGTCCCCTTGTGCCAAAGCTTCAGGGACGACCCCCAAAACCTGACTACCTCCTAAAAATACAGCTATTGACACACCTCCCATTAACCCAAGACTGCCTCCCCCATACACTAAATGAATCTTTCTCTCAGCTAGCACCTGACCAAGATGATTTGCTGATTCTAAAAACTCCGTTTCTTTCCCAAGACTAGATCCACCGAAAACACAAATATTTCTTATTTGATGACCTGAGGAACTTCCCATTTCTATACACTTCTGTATTTGTTGAATGTATGGGTTGAGTAGAAATGAAAGGAAGGAAGAGAGGGTTTTATAGATGAGAAATGAGAAAGGCAATCATAACACCTATATGTAGGCCAGTTGGAGTCTCACACTCTCTCTCTCTCTTTTTATTTATTTATTTATTTACTTTTAAAAAAAAGCGTGTATGTACATGTAGTTGTGATTGTGGCTCACATCTTCCGTTGGTTTTACATCCAAGAACGGCTTAAACGCCCTCTATGGGTCGGGGATAGGCTTCCCATCTAGTTTTCTTAAAAACTAGCAAACAGGGTCTTTTTTAGTCAGATTCCCAAGACTAAGTCGATCACGTTCTTTATGAAATAGTGGCCATAAATCATGAATTACACGATGCACATCTCCACTAGGATGCGTCTCAAGAGTCAATAGAAGATTATCTAAAGACTCCTTACTCAGGCCATCCTTAATGAATTGTATTTTATCTTCATGGTTTATAGATACCATTCCTAAAGAATGACATTGTGTATTACAAGTTCATCTAGCACATCGATGACAGACTCCTAGTTGTTTTGCACGACGTTTCTTTGCAAAAGTGCTTTTACCTGTTCCAGGCATGTGTGAAATGAAGAAGTTAGAGGACTCACCTGATAATCGGACCTTTGCTTCAATCAACTAGCGAATATCTTTAAGAATTCCATGATTCATTAACAATCTCAATCTTACACATCTAGCACAGTAAATTTTTGTAATCGCATTCTGAGGTAGAGCGGGAAAATACTTTTTTAATTTTTCAAGATTAGTGTCCATTTTCAAATGAGAATTGGAAGAGAGATTCAAAGAATTGCACAGATATATACACAGATATCAGTAATTATGGGAAACTGAAAGAACCGACTTAAGTCACGGAGTACCGTTATCCACCATTTAACCGGGGTGAGAGAAACTAGCAAAAATCACTCAAAAAGAAACACAAAAACAATGTGAGAAAAACAAAATAATCAACCTTTATCTACAAGATCATTCCAACCAGTTGATTCATTTTCACTAGGAAACTTATCAAAGTAAGCTTTCAAACGATGTCCATTTTCCTTAAAAACATTGTCATTCATTGAATTCTCAATATCACAGGCCCCATAAGGATTGTTCCATCTTGGTCTTAGCTCTCTAGGGAATGCATAGAGTTAAGAATTATAAAACAAAACTTTTTGACCAGTATCAACTTTTTGACAATTTTCACAAGTTTTGCAGAATACATGCGTGTCCTTGAACATGGTGGGCCAATAAAATCCATTTTGAAAGATTTTTGCAGCTGTCTTTTTTGACGAGAAATAACTTCCACATGCTTCAGAATGACAAAGTTTAATGACACTACTTACCTCATTGTCGGGAATGAATCTTTGAAATATTTGATCAGGACAATATTTGAATAAGTTAGGGTCATCATAATAAAAGCTCTTCACTTCGTTCAAAAACTTTTCTTTGTCTTGAGTACTCCAATCAGCTGGCAAATCTCCTAAAGCAAGAAAATTGATATTTTTATCATACCAAGGCATTGGACTAAGAGAAAGTAAGGATTCGTTAGGAAAGTAATCATCGATTGGTGTGATGCCAGATGTTGAATCTATTGTCACTGTTGACAAAAGATTCGCATCAACATTTTCTGTGTGTTTATCATCCGTGATTTCTTCCTCAGAATAAATCATTTGCAAATCTTCAGATTCATCCAACTGATTTTTACTTAAAGTAGATTCAAGTTGATCATAAACTAATTCGTCAATATGATCTACTTCTTGTAAATCATTATCATCTCCAGGTTGCTTGCAAATGTTGAAAATATTCATCTCCAATATCATGTTTCCAAATGATAGCTTCATCAGTCCATTCCTACAATTAATCAATGCGTTAGAGGTTGCAAGAAACGGACGTCTTAAAATAACAAGAAATGAATTACATGCTTCAACAGGTTCTATGTCCAAGATAATAAAATCCACAGGATAAATGAATTTATCGACTTGTACTAACACATCTTCAATTATTCCTCTACGCACTTTTACAGATCTATTGGCAAGTAAAAGAGATATAGAAGTTGGTTTTAACTTACCTAGATTGAGACTCTGAAAAACTGAATATGGAAGTAAATTCACACTAGCACCAAGATCAAGTAAGGCTCTTTCAATTTTATGCTCTCCAATAAAGCAAGAAATTGTAGGATAACCAGGATCTTTATATTTCAAAGCATTATTATTCTGAAGAATAGCACTTACTTGTTCGGCTAGAAAGGCTTTCATTTTCACATTCAGTTTCCTCTTCACAGTGCATAGATCTTTAAAAAATTTAGCATAGGAAGGAACCTGTTTAATAGTATCCAGCAAAGGTATATTGATCCTTACCTGTTTGAAAATTTCAAAAATTTCAGAGTTGTGATTGACTTTCCTTTGTTTGGTCATGGCTTGAGGAAATGGAAGTGCTGGCGGTGAATCAGTCGTTTCTTTGCAATTTTCAGATTCATCCCCTTCCTTACCCTCAGAGATTGACTCATCATCTTTCTCATAAGGTTCAAGAGAGGGTCTCTCAATAACCTTACCACTACGCAGAGTAGTGACTGATTTGACATGATCCATGTGTTGGTTTCCGGAACTACTTGCATTTGCATTATATTGCCCCTTGGGATTTTGTTGTGGTTGAGATGGAAACTTACCTTTCTCTTAGAAACTGAGAGCAGATGTTAATTTTGCAAGAGTATCTTTAAATTCTGTCATGTTTTGAGCAAGTTGAGTATTGATTGTCTCTTGCTTTTCAATGAAAGCATGCAATGTTTCCTCAAGATTTCTTCTAGGAGGTGGAGCATAAGGAGGTGCATATCCATGAGAATTTTGGAAATTGTGGTGTGCTTGAAACGGTGGTTGTGAAGTTTGTGCATTGTTGTTCTCACTCTTCCAACTGAAATTTGGGTGATTTCTCCAACCAAGGTTGTATGTTTGGGAGTATGGGTTGTGGTTGGCCCTTTGAAAACTATTTAAAGCATGGGCTTGTTCATGGAGACATTCCTTAAGAGAAGGCAAGGTTGGACAATCGTTGGTTGAGTGTTCATTTGTTTCACAGATTTGACATACAATGTTTTCAACAGATTTTAATTGACCACTCTTTTTCAATTCTAGTACCTCGACTTTTCTAGCTAAAGATGCAAACTTGGCTTGAAGGTCATGATCTTCCCTAAGGTTGTACATACCTCCACTAGATGTATGAGGTTGAGTTTTACTCGGTGCCTCATAAGTACCCGTGGTGTCCCAATTTTGAGCATTTTCAGCTAACAAGTCTAAGTACTCCATTGCTTCATCAGGGTCTTTATCTTCAAAAGTTCCATTGCACATCAATTCAACCATTTGCCTATCTTTAGGTGTTAACCCTTCATAGAAATGTGAAACCAATCTCCATGTTTCAAAACCATGATGAGGGCAAGTACTAAGCAAGTCTCGATACCTATCCCAATATTGGTAAAATGTTTCTCCTGGTTTTTGAGTGAAAGTGATGATTTATCTTTTGAAAGAGTTTGTTCTGTGAGATGGGAAAAACTTCTTCAAAAACTGTTGTTGCATTTCATCCCAAGCATGAATGGATCCTGGTCTTAAATTTTGTAGCCATGTTTTAGCTTTATCTTTTAATGAAAAAGGAAAAAGCTTTAATCTGATGGTGTTCATGCTACAATTTAAATTATTATATGTGTTGCAGACCTCTTCAAATTCCCTTAAATGCAAGTATGGATTTTCCAATTCTAAGCCATGAAAAGAAGGTAAAAGTTGAATAATGCCTGGTTTAAAATTAAAATGAGATGCATCGGGAGGAAAAACTATGCATGATGGTGCACTTGTTCTTGTGGGATTCATGTGGTCTCTAAGTGTTCTAGCACGGTTATTCTCATTATTTTCATTATGAAGTGATTGATTATCTTCTTCGGCCATATTTTCTGAAAATGATGAGGATACCCTACAAAGTCTACCACTTGATGTACGTGACCACACTTTCATGCACGTGTAGGAATAGAATAAAAGGAAGAAGAAAACAAAAGAAGAAGAAACAAGAGAAAAGAAACCAAGTTATATACAAGAAAAGTGAAAAGAGAAAATAAAATAACTATTATAATTTATACAAGAACTTACCTCCCCGGGAACGACGCCAAAAACTTGACACGATGAAAAGATTGATGTCTTCTCCCAAGTGCAGGAGTGTTGAAGTAATAAATAGCCCGGCAAGACCGGGGTCGAACCATAGGGAGGTTAATTGTACAAATTATAAATAACAATAATACAACAACAATAACAATAACAACAACAACAATAATAATAGTAATAACAACAACAACAACAATAATAATAATAATAATAATAATAATAATAATAGTTATAGTAGTAATACTAATAATAATAATAACAATAACA
>NW_011500773.1:3310-10058 GCF_000495115.2 Populus euphratica | reverse complement strand
TAATAGTATTAGTAGTAGTAATAATAATAATAAAGAAAGAGAAGAAGAAGAAGATGATGATGATGAGAACTTTGAGATGAAATATTAACATAAAGATTTAACAACAATAACAATAAATGTCAAGGTTAGAGAATCCACTAATGGTATGTCAAACAAGTATAGTATAAACTCTTATTAGTCAATTGGAAACCACACACAAAGGAGGTTCCAATCAGATTATAGATTATTAACATGATATTACATTAGTCATCTTATTCAATTAATGCTAATACTTGTGAATCTCGTCAAGCATTCATGATTATAACTTATGTTAACAACAAATCAAGTTCCTTTCATAGCTCAAGTGTCGGTTATACCATACAGTATGGGCTATGAAAGTGCCAAGCATTTGTTGTACCAGGTGTTATACAACATAAATCAAGATTATTCATTTAACAAGCAAAGTATTAAAGAGTGAATAAGATAACAAATACAAAACATGTTAGTATCAAACATTAAAGTCCATATTGAGTTTACACTATAGTTATTCTTACACCATTAGTGTAACCTTTTCACCTTGACATAATAAACTTAGCTAGACATAATGAAAGAAAGAAAAATAAATAAACAAAATAAGAACATAAATAAGATAAAAGTTAGTTAAGTAAATGAAAGGAAATGAAAGGCATAAACTTGATATTAATGAAAGCAAAGCATAAACATTACAAAAAATACAAAGAGAGAAAGCAAGAGCATGATCTTGATCTGGAAACCAAGATGCCTAAATGCATAGCAAATGCCTCCTTTTATAGGCCAAAATTGGGAATTATGGATTTGATGACTAATTGATGAGTGGGTGGCCAACTCTTGACTTGGTGACAATCCTTATCTTCTCTTGTCTACCCAAAATGTCATTGATAACGTCAAAATTGGAGCTACTCAAAAATATTAAAGTTGTAGGAATTTGTCTCAGCTATCTTGTGTAAAACATTTAGCTCATTTGGACTTCTAGAACTTCAGATATGGACAAAATACTGAACAGTGCTCGGGTTGGAGGACAGATTCGGGCTTCTTTGTTGTTTCTACAATTTGGACTTGAAAATGGCCTTTTTAGATCTTGGGCTCCATATGAAAGTTATAGGCCTATGTCTTACCTTTCCATCAATATAAAGTAGACCTAAATCTGAGATCTATAGCTCCAGATATGACCCAATTACTGAACAGTGTTCCGGTTTGGATTGCACCGACATCTCTTTTCTAATTTTGGTCATCTCTTTGCCCTTGCAATTTAAGTTCTTAAAGTTATCAATCAATCCTTTCATTTATGCGATAGGCCTGCATTTAAAATGAATATTTACCATAAATTAGAGGTATCTTATATTATTAGATATATTATTATAAAACATGCTTTAGTTAAGGAGTTATTGATACTTCAAGTGCAAAATGATGATATAAAACCATGATAAAAATGCACTTTTAAGTACTAATCATATATAAATTTAATGAGAGTTTATTTATTTGGATAGATTAATAGAAGTTGAATGATAAATACCTTACGTTGTGGAATTTACAAATTATTTTTCTATTTTAAAACTTTGATTACTAGGGACTAGTAATAAGCTGGTTGGAGGGTATGGTTAGTACTTAAAAGTGCATTTTTATCAAGGTTTTATATCATCATTTTGCACTTAAAGTGTCACTAACTCATTAACTAAAGTATGTTTTATAATAACATATCTAATAATATAAGATATCTTTAATTTATAGTAAATGTTCATTTTAAATGCAGGCCTATTACATAAATAAAAGGATTGATTGATAAGTTTAAGAATTGAAATTGAAAGGATAAAGGGATGGTCAAACTTAGAAAAGAGATGCCGGTGCAGTCCAAACCGGAACACTGTTCGGTAATTGGGTTATATCTGGAGCTATAGATTTCAGATTTAGGTCTACTTTATATGGACGGAGGGGTAAGACATAGATCTACAACTTTTATAGGAGCCAAAGATTTAAAAAGGCTATTTTCAAGTCCAAATTGTAGAAACAACAAAGAAGTTTGAATCTATCCTACAGTCAGCGCATTGTTCAGTGTTTGGGTCATATCTGGAGTTCTAGAAGTCCAAATGACCTCCATTTGTTTTTTCTAGAAAGCTAAGAAAATGTCCTACAACTATAATATTTTCAAGTGGTTCCAGTCCAATGATACTTTGGGCAAATAAATGAAGATAAGGATTGTCACCAAGTCAAGAATTTGCCACTCACTCATCAATTATTATCCTGATCAAATATTGAGGTAAGTAATGTCATTAAATTTTATTACTTTAAGGCAAGTGGGGATCATTTCTCATAAAAATAGGACTATAAAAATCTTACAAAGTGGATTTTACTAGCCCACCATATTTAAGGAATCATATGCATTCCGCAAAACCTGTGAAAATTGTCAAAATGTGGGATTTATTTCAAAACACAGAGAATCTTTAGGTAAATCTTCTATTGACTCTTAAGTCTTATCATAGTCTAGATAAGCATCGTGAAATTCATGACTTATAAACCTATTTTCATAAAGAACATGCTTGGCATAGTCTTGGGAATCTGATTTAAAAAGACCATGTTTGCTAGTTTTTAAGAAAACTGGATGGAAGCTTATCCCCGACCCATAGAGGGCATTTAAGCCGTTCTTGGATGTAAAATCAAGGGAAGATGTGAGTCACAATCAGAATCACCTATACATACATATGTTTTTTTAAATAAATAAATAAATAAAGAGAGAGAGAGAGAGAGAGAGAGAGTGTAAGACTCCAGCTAGCCTACATATAGGTGGTATGATTGCCTTTTTAATTTCTCACCTATAAAATCTTATCTTCCTTCCTTTCATTTCTACTCAACCCAGACATTCAACAAATATAGAAGTGTGTATAAATGACAAGTTTCTCAGGTCATCACATAAGAAATGTTTGTGTTTTCGGTGGATCTAGTCCTAGGAAAGAAAAAGAGTTTTTAAAATCAGCAAATCATCTTGGTCAGGTGCTAACTAAGAGAAAGATTCATTTAGTGTATGGGGGAGGTAGCCTTGGGTTAATGAGAAATGTGTCAATAGCTAGATTTTTAAGAGGTAGTCAAGTTTTGGGGGTCGTCCCCAAAGGTTTAGCATAAGGAGACATCATTGAAAAAACAATTAGAGAGGAACTACAGGTCTCCATAATGTCTGCTCGAATGAATGCAATGTTTAACGATGTTGATGCCTTCATTGCCTTACCGGGTGGTCTAGGCACACAAGAAGAGATCTTTCATATTTCTTCTTAGGCCCAACTACATATTTATCATAAAACCATAGGTCTGTTAAATGTTAATGGTTATTATGATAAGTTGTTGGCATTTCTTGATCATGCTGTGGAATAGAAATTTCTAACATCTTCTGCACGACAAATCATAATCTTTGCTACTACTACTGAACAATTGATTAACCAACTACAATCTTTCATTCCTGTAATTGATCCCTCCATGAGTCGTATAAATTGGTTATCTAAGGAAAGCCTAAGAAAGCTTAGATTAGATTTGAGTCTTCATTTGTGAATCTTTGTGTCTTTTGCTTTTATTATTGTGTTTTGTTGTTTCTTATATTTGTTTAAGTGTGTTTCAGGTTTATTAGTGTTCGTTATCTTTGTACTTTAGAACATTGTGGACAATGTCTCGTTTTGGTTAGGGGGAGAGGGTAGTTGACAAAAAAAAATTAAGTAACTATGTTTTCTATTTCATAAAGCATGTGTAAAATTGTTGTTATTAGGATGACAAAGTAAAAGAGCTATTTTGTTAAAGTGACTCTTGAGACGCATCTTAGTAACCATTCTTAAGAAGGTCTATCATAATACTTCTTGAAATATTCAGGTTTACAAACTCTCATATTATTATCATTTAATTCTGCTCATATACTCATTTAACATGTATTCTTAAACCTTAATTTTCACACACACACTTTAACATATGATTATGGGTTGCACATTGGATTATTACATTATTTATGTTCTTTTGTTAAAGGTAACAAATAAAGGAAAGGAATAGTATATAATTTAAAAAAAGAAAAAAAATAAAAAAAAATAAAAAAAAATGATAATAATAAAAATATAGATAAGTTAGGTTTCGTAGCCTCCCTAACCTAAGCAATTAAGCTCGAAGGGGTGTTTTAACACCTAATACCCTAAAGTCAACTGACTTGGAAGCTATTGGCCTAACGTTTGTTACATAGGTTGAGGAGAAAAGCTTATGGAAATCAAACATTGCACTATTTACGTATCAGTATCGGCAACTCGAGTTATTAAGCTCGTAGGGGTGTCTCAACACCTAATGCCCTAAGACCAATTGGTCTGGGAGTAATTAGCCAAAAGCTTGTTAAATGGGTTAAAGATGCATGATGTTCTAAGTTATATGTATATATTAAAGAAATAAGAAAAAAAAGAGAAAAAAAATAATCTCAACCCAAGGAAGTTAACCTTAAACGTTAGAACAAAAATTTTATTTTCTTCCACGTAAAGCCCCATAACTATATGTTGATATATTGGGCATGAAAGGAAGGTTTGTTAATATCTTGTTTAAGAGGTATTGGGCAGATATATAAATTTAATGAGAGTTTATTTATCCGGATAGATTAATGGAAGTTGAATGATGAATACCTTGTTTTGTGGAATTTACAAATTGCTTTTCTAACACTTTGATTACTAGGAACTAGTAATAAGGTGCTTTGAAGGTGTGATTAGTACTTAAAAGTGTATTTTTATCAAGGTTTTATATCATCATTTTGCACTTGAAGTGTCAATAACTCCTCAACTAAATCATATTTTATACTAACATATCTAATAATATAAGATACCTTTAATTTATGGTAAATTTTCATTTTAAATGCAGGCTTATCACATAAATGAAAGGATTGATTGATAAGTTTAAGAACTGAAATTGAAAGGACAAAAAGATGGCCAAACTTAGAAAAGAGATGTTGGTGTAGTCCAAACCGGAATACTGTTCGGTAATTGGGTCATATCTGGAGCTATAGATCTCAGATTTAGGCCTACTTTATATGGATGGAAAGGTAAGACATAGACTTACAACTTTTATAGGAGCCAAAGATTTAAAAAGGCCATTTTGAAGTCCAAATTGTAGAAACAACAAAGAAGTTTGAATCTATCCTACAGCCAGCGCATTGTTCAGTGTTTGGCCATATTTGGAGTTCTAGAAGTCCAAATGACCTCCATTTGTTTTTCCTAGAAAGCTGAGAAAATTTTCTATAACTCTCATGTTTTCAAGTGGTTCCAGTCCAATGACATTTTGGGCAGACAAGAGAAGATAATGATTGTCACCAAGTCATGAGTTGGCCACCCACTCATCAATTATTCATCAAACCATTAGTTTCTAATTTTGGCATATAAAAGAAGGCATTTGCTATGTATTTAGGCATCTTGGTCTGCAGATTAGGATCATGCTTTTGCTTTCTCTCTTTGTATTTTTGTAATGCTTAAGTTTTATTTTCATTAATATTTTGTTTATGTCTTTCATTTCCTTTCCTTTACTTAGTTAACTTTTATCTTATTTATGTTCTTATTTTGTTTATTTTTTTTTCTTTTATTATGTTAAGTTAAGTGTATTATGTTAATGTGAAAAGGTTACACTAATGGTGTAAGAATAAGTATAATGTAAACTCAATATGGACTTTAATGTTTGATACTAACATGTTTTGTATTTGTTATCTTGTTCATTCTTTAATACTTTGCTTGTTAAATGACTAACTTAGATTTATATTGTATAATACTTGGCACAACAAATGCTTAGCACTTTCATAGCCCATATTGTATGGTATAATCGACACCTGAGCTATGAAAGGAACTTGATTTGTTGTTAACATAAGTTATAAGCATGAATGCCTGACAATATTTACAAGTATTAACATTATTCGAATAAGATAACTAATGTAATCATGTTAACAATTTATAATCTAATTAAAACCTTCTTTGTGTATGGTTTCCATTTGAGTAATAATAGTTTATATTATACTTGTTTGACATACCATTAGTGGATCCTCTAACCTTGATATTTATTATTGTCATTGTTTAATACTTACATTAATCTTCCATCTCAAAGTTCTCATCAACTTCTTCTTCTATTATTATTATTATTATTATTATTATTATTATTATTATTATTATTATTATTACTAGTACTAATACTACTACTACTACTACTATTATTATTACTACTACCACTACTACTACTAAGATGTTTATTTGAGACTGCTGTAACCTCATAGAAAAGAAAACTAAGATAAATTATGAAGATCAATTCAAAACCAACAAATATTGAAAGATGATAAAAAAAAATCCAAAAGGATTCAATAAAAAGAAAAAAACTAGAAAATGAATTAAAAAAAAACTATTTGTCATTGTTATTAAACTAGACTTAATGGGTCAACTTTGAAACCTTCTCATCTGACTTTTTCTTTAACTTGAGTTTAAAATTAATAGGCATGGTAGTTACTCCCATATGACCTAGTCAATATGGCAGATAAAAAAACAACATGTATGATGACACGACTAAAAGATTGATATCTTCTCCCAAGTGTAGGAGTGTCAAAGTAATAAATAACCCGGCAAGACCGGGGTCGAACCACAAGGAGGTTAATTGTACAAATTATAAATAACAATAATACAACAACAATAATAATAGTAATAACAGCAATAATAATAATAATAATAATAATAATAATAATAGTACTCATAATAGTAGT
>NW_011500773.1:0-3254 GCF_000495115.2 Populus euphratica | reverse complement strand
TAGTAGTAGTAATACTACTACTACTACTAATAATAATAATAAAGAAAAAGAAGAAGAAGAAGAAGAAAAAGATGAGAACTTTGAGATGGAATATTAAAGTAAAGATTTAACAACGATAACAATAAATGTCAAGGTTAGAGGATCCATTAATGGTATGTCAAACAAGTATAGTATAAACTCTTATTAGTCAATTGGAAACCACACCACTAATGGTATATCAAACAAGTATAGTATAAACTCTTATTATTGAATTGGAAACCACACACAAAGGAGGTTCCAATCAGATTATATATTGTTAACATGATTACATTAGTCATCTTATTCAATTAATGCTAATACTTGTAAATCTCGTCAAGCATTCATGATTATAACTTATGTTAACAACAAATCAAGTTTCTTTCATAGCTCAGGTGTCGGTTATACCATACATTATGGGCTATGAAAGTGCCAAGCATTTGTTGTACCAAGTGTTATACAACATAAATCAAGATTAGTCATTTAACAAGTAAAGTATTAAAGAGTGAACAAGATAACAAATATAAAACATGTTAGTATCAAACATTAAAGTCCATATTAAGTTTACATTATACTTATTCTTACACCATTAGTGTAATCTTTTCACCTTGACATAATAAACTTAGCTAGAAATAATAAAAGAAAGAAAAATAAATAAACAAAATAAGAACATAAATAAGATAAGAGTTAACTAAGTAAAGGAAAGGAAATGAAAGGCATAAACTTGATATTAATGAAAGCAAAGCATAAACATTACAAAAAATACAAAGAAAGAAAGCAAGAGCATGATCTTGATCTGGAGACCAAGATGCCTAAATTCATGGTAAATGCCTCCTTTTATAGGCCAAAATTGGGAACTATTGATTTGATGACTAATTGATGAGTGGGTGACCAACTCTTGACTTGGTGACAATCCTTATCTTCTCTTGTCTGCCCAAAATGTCATTGATAACGTCAAAATTAGAGCCACTTGAAAACATAAAAGTTGTAGGAAATTATCTCAGCTTTCTTGTGTAAAACATTCAACTCCTTTCGACTTCTAGAACTCCAGATATGACCAAAATATTGAACAGTGCTCAGGCTGGAGGACAGATTCAGGCTTCTTTGTTGTTGCTACAATTTAGACTTGAAAATGGCCTTTTTAGATCTTGGGCTCCATATGAAAGTTATAGGCCTATGTCTTACCTTTCCATCCATATAAAGTAGACCTAAATCTGAGATCTATAGCTCCAGATATGACCCAATTACCGAACAGTGTTTCGGTTTGGATTGCACTGACATCTCTTTTCTAAGTTTAGCCATCTCTTTATCCTTTCAATTTCAGTTCTTAAATTTATCAATCAATCCTTTCATTTATGTGATAGGCCTGCATTTAAAATGAACATTTACCATAAATCAGAGGTATCTTATATTATTAGATATATTATTATAAAACATGTTTTAGTTAAGGAGTTATTGATACTTCAAGTGCAAAATGATGATATAAAACCTTGATAAAAATACACTTTTAAGTATCAGTCATATGACCATCAAAAATATGGTTTGTCATAAATAAAAATCAAGATAACAACTTTTTTTTGAATATTGAGACAATGACATAATAAATCGACCTAGGTTTCATGGCTCAACCCATCAAACTCACAACCTGAATCATGGACTCCACTAGATTTAATTTTTTTTTTGAATTTTTTTATTTAATGATATGATAACAAAAATAGGCATTTACAAAGTTGAGCACCAACCAAATGCCTAAACGTTTTTTTAAGACCACGATAATTTTGTAAAAAAAACCAAAATAAATTTTGACGATCAATTTAAGATTAATAAAATATTGAATGATGAAATTAAAAAAAAAACACAAAAACAAATACTTAATGAAAAAAAAAGAAGCATTTAGATTTATTTTTTTTAAAAAAGTCATCTTCTTTATTGTTCATATATGAACAACAGAACATGAAAACCTAAAAATTAAATGATAATACAAATTCATTTATATTTATCATAAGAATGTAAGAAGTTCATTTCATTTTGGCTCTTGCTGCATGGTCATGGAGTTAAGTTGTTATTGTTGTATACTGTAAAACTAAATATTCATATTAACAATTAAAAATAAACTTGTGTTTTGATGTGTAAAACACTATTAGGTCCCTTTGGGTTCCTCACAATTTGGTCATTGATTTTTATTTTCTTTCAATTTAAACCTAAAAAGTTGTTATGTTTTTGTCGTACATTTTCTCATTCTCTAGTAGTAGCTTGTTATGAAGCATATAAGGGGTGGGTAAATCTACATTTCAATCCCTTAATTTTAATTTTTTTACATTCAATCTCTCATGTTTTTAGATTTTTTGTTTAGGTTCAAAACTTAATTTTTGTACATTTTAGTTCCTAAATATTGAGAGAGGAGAAAGAAAGTCATAGAAAATCTTGAAGAGAAAAAAAGCTTTCAACCACAAATAATTTCAATTTTGGTGTTTATTAGTTTGGCTCTGAGAAATAAACCCAATGGAGGTGGTTCCATAATCAATGTTATTGGAAAATGTAAACTATAGCTTAAAATATTTTTTATTTGATTTAATTTAGATTTTTTAAGGTGATTATAATGTGTTTTTAATGGAAGTTAAATGATGAATACCTTGCTTTGTGGAATTTGCAAATTGTTTTTCTATTTTACGCTTTGATTACTAGGGACTAGTAATAAGCTGGTTGGGGGGTGTGATTAGTACTTAAAAGTGCATTTTTATCATGGTTTTATATCATCATTTTGCACTTGAAGTATCAATAACTCCTTAACTAAAATATGTTTTATAATAATGTATCTAATAATATAAGATACCTATAATTTGTGGTAAATGTCTATTTTTAATGCAGGCCTATCACATAAATGAAAGGATTGATTGATGACTTGAAGAACTTAAATTGCATGGATAAAGAGATGGCCAAACTTAGAAAAGAGATGTCGGTGCAATCCAAACCGTAACACTGTTCGGTAATTGGGTAATATCTAGAGCTATATATCTCAGATTTAGGTCCAATTTATATGGATGGAAAGGTAAGACATAGGCCTACAACTTTCATATGGAGCCCAAGATCTAAAAAGGCCATTATCAAGTCCAAATTGTAGCAACAACAAAGAAGCCTGAATCTGTCTTCCAGCCCGAGCACTATTCGGTATTTTGGCCATATATGGAGTTCTAGAAGTCCAAATGAGCTGAATTTGTTACACAAGAAAGCTGAGACAA
>NW_011508855.1:0-616 GCF_000495115.2 Populus euphratica | reverse complement strand
TTATGATTACAATTCCTTTTATTTTGAGTTCTCTTCTTGATTAATTGTTTTTTGGTAAATTCATCTCTTATTGTTTAATTTCATTAAATTTTCATATTATATTTGATATTTTTTAATTATTTTTTTAAAATCCAGCATAGAAGTCGACCTCCATCATGTCTCAAGTCATGGATGGAGTTGAATGATTGAATTTACCAGGTTTAATTGGATTTTTTATTGTACAGGAAGTAAAAATAATATTATTTTAATAAAAAATAGTGGCAAAAAAAACCAACAGGTTTTGACATAATTTTTTCCTAGTTAATCACTTAATATTTTATTCAACTAAAAAGTAAAAAATAGTGTTAATTTCATAAAAAAAAAATAATAGAGAAAAAACTCGAGGTCATGACATCAAGTTATAAAATTCACATGTCAACCCACTTGATTAAATTGGGTTTTGAAAGTTTTATTAATTTATTTATTTTTTAATTTTATTTCTTGCAATTAAATTTATTAAGATTTTTATGTTGTTATTTTTTAAATCTTTCTTTTATGGGATAATCATGTTCTAATAACCTGATCATGAGATCATGAATTTGAAGAATTATTTCGTATTATCTTCATTATTTTTTTA